>NW_020837952.1:4375296-4460001 GCF_003676395.1 Aethalodelphis obliquidens | reverse complement strand
TGTGTGTGTGTGTGTGTGTGTGTGTGTGTGTGTGTGTGTGTGTGTGTAGAGCAGACTATCAATAGGGAATGGAATAAAAAACACAGCATGAGGCATGCACGCCAAGACACTTAAGCATTAAAGTGAACTTTAAAGATCAGATTTATTTGGAGAAAACAAAAAACCCCACAACCTAAAGGATGGGATTTTACATCTCAAGACATCTCCCAGGTATTAAGTCTACAGATTACAAATCATTTTCATAGAAGATATTTTTGTACAAATTTTACATGTATTGAGGAGCGGGTCATAAATCCCTGTTTGTTTTAACAGGGTGGCAGGGTAGAGGAATGGGGGAAAAAACAGCTTTTTTGGACACATCTATTTGGAAGCAGACATGAAGAGGGCAAACCCTACTTTTTCATCATCTATAGCAAATGGTTAAAAAAAAATACCCTCTCAACCTTGGGTATCTCTAAAAGCCACTTCCTAGCTACTACCCACTCCAAGCCAATTATTTAAAGTTACTTCACTTGGTATGTCTTTTATGTCCACTGGGTAAATGATTCGTTATGCTCACTGCTGCAGCACTCATAAACCAGCACCCCTGCACGGCTGTAAAGGGTCTAACCTAGGACTGATGCGAGAAGAGACCAAGGTGTCTTTCCTCTGCAGGTACCAATACTGCCTGTAAGGACACCATCTGTTGAGCTGACAGTACCAAGGTGCACATAAAAGCAGGCAAGTAAAGCTACTGTGTTGCAAGAGAAGCCAGGACCTTGTGAAATTGTTCTTCTCCATTATCATTTATTCTCTCAAGGGGATGCTAAAAAAACAGAACCAAAAAAAAACACACATTGGTCTAGGCCACATTATAAATCCAAACATTGGTGTGGGATTTCACTTGGAGAGAAGGAAACTTTTGTTTTTTAAAAAGCCCCTCAAACCCCAATCAAGGTTGTAAGAAAGGCTCCCAATTTAACCACCCTCGCTCACCACCTAAGACTGGTAATTCTTTTCTGAGGTGTAAAAGGGGTCAAAGCAGCAGGAGCACGAATGGCTGGAGGGAAGGAGTGTCAAAACATGAAGGAGGCAAGATTTGCTTGAGAAAAAGCAGTGATGATTCCTCATTGGACAGCTCCCAGGGGCTCTAGAGAATGCTTAGGAGGTCAAGTATGTGACTTAAGCAGAAGCTGCCTGTAGGAAGGTTAACAGGAAAGATGAACATAAGATGATGACAAGAGTCTAAATTTTTAAAGCTCCAAGATTTCAACAGAATGTGGATATATTTGAACTTTCAGAAGGGACAGGGTTTAAGAAAGGGTGAAACCAGGACACATAAAAGACCTGGGAATTCCCACAACCCCTAAGTGCTTCCTGCTCCAGGAGGTAAACGATTATGTGTTTACTGGAGGTCATACCATTTTCCCTGTTACTGGTGCAAAATAATTCATCAAATCCCCAAGCTTCTTTTCAAATCACGATTTCCCCATTTACTTTGGTCACCAAACAGTCCTATTCTTCAGTGGCCTGTAGACTCACTCCCACCTACCCCCCTGGGGGGCACAAATGAAGGAACTCCCCCTTAGGCTGGCCCCAGTAACTCAGAATTAAATAAGAGGTGGGGCTGGCAGCCTCCTGGAGACTAAAACAACATCAGAGACTAAACCTACCTTGCCAAGAATGGAGAGTTTATTCAGATACTGTTTGCTAATTCATGTGTGCCACAACGGGATAAGAATTAAAGGTAGAAACCTCACACTCTTCCTTATACCTGCCTACTGCCCAACTAGATTCCAGACACTGCATCACTATCACTGCCATCTTGCTAAACGGAGGCCCCTAGGCACTAATCACACAGGCAACTGCACGTGTCATAAAAATGCACCACAACTTTAAACTTACAGCATTAAAAGCTGTACGCCTCTCTCTGGCTACATTGGTGAGTCTCCAGTTAGTTCAATATTTTAAAGGCTGCAGCAGCATGCAAAAGAATTTCATTTTGTTTCTTTTTTTTTTAAAAAAAAAGTTAAGAAAGGTATCCAGGAGATGGTGAGTTTTATTTTATCTTGTCTGGATAGAGGTTTGATTTGCTCTCGAATGTTCCCGGGTGGTGAGAGACTAGGAGAAAGCACAGAATGCAGAGGTCTATTCGGTGTAATCTTCTCCCTCATTTTCATCTTCACCATCAACGGCAAGAGCAGCATACTTGCTTGCAGAACTGAACTTCTGTAATAGACACGATCGATAAGAACAAGCAGCAATGCCTATTTCCAACCACTCTGTTTGCAGCCCCAAATGTACAGGATTTCAATGGCAAAAGTAAGCTACAAGAAGTTGAGGGCGAGTCTTTGACACTCACAGAGGCTGGATCTTCAGCTTTCTTTGGCTCAGGTGCAGATCTGGAGTCTTGATCCTTTTTGCCATCTTTCCTGCAGAGACATGAACAACTTTAGGAGAGGACTCTCCCGATACTCACAAGCAGTTCTGACGTACTGAATAGGCACCTCCAATCAACAGTTCTGGCTATCTAGACATTTTGTAATCTAGATTCTCAGAATTGTAACTGACTATATTGGTTGACTTCAATGGGTTCACAGTGGGAGATCTGGCAAGGCTTGGAGAACCAAGAACTTTCTCATACAAAGACACAGGTATCTAGCATCATATCAAAGATTACAAGTGAGGAGGGAACACACGTACCTATCTGACTCCTTCCAGAGGTCTTTGTTCCCTCCATCTCCTGGACCACGGCTGGAATTTCCACTTTGGCCTTTTGGGGCACTCACCCCATCTACTTTATTTTCATCTGCTTGAGTGGAGACACAAAAATAAATGGAAGTCAGTAAAATAGACACTCTTCCTCTCCCAGGTTTCCCTTAAGCTGAAGAGAAGTGTGCCCATATGTACTGAGGGAAATGAAAACTACCCCCAATCCAGATTTCCTTCCTAAGCCCTTCTTCCCTTCTATTATCAGACACAGACACACACACACACCGCAAACAAGATCCACTAAAAAATTCCACCGTGGGGTTATGCCATCATAAAAAGCAAAGTGGAAATAAGGACTATGATGCTGTGTAGTGACCTTGGCCTTGCAGATGGCAACATTTCTCTAATCTGGACTGAGCATGTCAATTTCCTTCCGATTCTTTTTTTTTCCCTTTCAAAGAAATGTTCTACCGGGAAAGGGCAGGGCTCTATGTTTTCTCCAAAGAGGCTGCTCCTGCCCTCTACTGGAAAGAAAAGGCAGACAATCAAAGAACCTTTAACACAAAAAAATGGGTGCAAAATACAATGATATTCAGTATTTTGTGACTCCTCTATGGGGACTTTTTTATCTAGGCCTCTATCTGGGCGAATAACCTATTCCCCTCTTGGCCTTACCTTTCCTTACTGGTCCTTCCTCAGATGGTTGAGCTGGAACTACTTTCCCTCCACCACTAGAAGGAAAACATGTAATCACATCCATCAGCTATCTTAGGGAAGGAACAGATGAGAAACTTCTACTTCAAGTGAAGTTTTACAGAGAACCAAAAATACATATTTAATGCTGTGAAACATTAAAATATGGGAAAGCAACAATGAAAGCAATTATGTGAACTTGACCAAATGTCATGTCCTTTAGAATTATTATAGTCATGCTAGGTTAATCTTATCCCTCTACTTTACAAATGAGAATCCTAAAACTTAGGGAAGTGATGTGACCCCCAAGGCTGTACTGCCAGAATGTGGCATTGGCGGGTTCCGATTTATAGTGAGTGCAGACTGAGTCACCAAAGTGATGTTAACCAGCTATCAAAACTCCAGAAAACTGAACCACCGGCACACCACAGAATTTGAACTATGACAGCAAAGATGGCAGAACTTATCAGATGCCATAAGGCCAGTACCCCACAGGGCACCTTCCACCATGATAGCACAGCACTGAAGAGTCTATAGCCAACCAACTGCTATGTTTCCAAGCTGACTCACCTTGTAGGGGACTGCTGCTCTGTGTCTGAGCTCTGAGATCGAGCAGGAGGGTTAGAACTTCGCTTCACCCAAGCATTCTCCTTTGGTGGAGGGGCTGGCATTACCTTTAGAGGCTGTTCAGGTTTGGGAGGCTTAGAAGTTGGAGACTGACAGTCTTCCTCTTTATTGGGTGTTTCATTTTCTAGAGACTTCTCACTCTCTCTCCTTCGTGCATCTGTGAAGTCAGAATGGGAAGGTCAAAGCATCAGGAGAAAAGGGCTTATTGGACAACAATCTATTAAGACCTCCACAGAGTGGCAAACGGTCCACATCCGAGTTTACTGCTTTTCATCGTTATTCTTTTTCTTTCTTTTTTTTTTTTGTGGTACGCGGGCCTCTCACTGTTGTGGCCTCTCCCGTTGCGGAGCACAGGCTCTGGATGCGCAGGCTCAGCGGCCATGGCTCACGGGCCTAGCTGCTCCGCGGCACGTGGGATCTTCCCGGACCGGGGCACAAACCCGTGTCTCCTGCATCGGCAGGCGGACTCTCAACCACTGCGCCACCAGGGAAGCCCCTCCATCATTATTCTTAAATACAGACCTGCTGAATTTGATTCCCAATTATCCCCAAACTGGTTTCCAAATGTCCTCTGGCGAAAATGTTTTACTGATGCAAGAGAAACAGGAAAAATAATGACACTCCAAGGATAGCTATCTGACCTCTCCTAGGAATGAGAATTCTTTATTTTAGGATTATCATCTTTCTGTATTCTCCATGTTAGAACGTTGGTACTTGAAGAAGGATACACATATGTGTGTGAAGGGGACCTACAATGAAATTGTAACTCGAGGGACCACTGATCAACTTCCGCATAGAGGCTCAATGCGCAAGTGCACACACACCCGTAGCAAAAGTCTCTTCTGGTGCACATCTCTCAGACTGTTCAAAGCAGATGTGAAAGTCAGGTCAATCTATGCTAGTACTCCAAAATCTCTGCATAATTTGGTTATGGACAGGTTATGGAAAAGGGCAATAATAAGATACCCACCCTGGTCTGACTTACTTCTGCCAGATGTGGATGAGGTCCCCGTTTGTGATGACTCACTTCCTGTCCTCGATCGTTCCTGAGTTTCTTCACTTCGCCAGCTTGGGTGTCTGTATAAAAGAGATTTGACAAAATACATCATGTCCAGCTCAGTGAAGGCCACCTTGGACCCATGCCGACCCCTCAGGAACTATCGCTTATTAATATTTTATCGTGCTGGCTTTATTTACGTGTGGGTGCATGCACCTGTCTCTTTTGCGCAAACCGTTTGAAAGCAGCAGACATTAGCATTCTTTGGTTCTAAATACAGGTATCCCCTGCTTTTCCAAAGTTTCCTTTATGCCACTTCACTTTTACAGAAAGATCCATATATGCTGCTGCTAACCGAAAGAAATCCAAAGAGGATTTCTGCTTTTACATAACCTACATAATCTACGACTCTGCCCTCCCTTAGTGGTAACACAATTCCGCAAATTGCTCAAAACCAGGCCTAGCTTTTCAGCGTATTATAGGAGGTGTCTACCCTATTGGATGTCATGCCATCTTTTTAATAATAAACACTCCTTTACACTATCCTGAAATAACAGATAATATAACCAACATACACACAAATAAAAATAACTGGAAAATAATTTACAGCCTACACTTAGTATCAGTGAAAACATTTTGTCTACTCCATCCCTAATAACTTGAAAAGAGGTAAATCCATTCACCTCACTATGGTGGAGTTTTACTCTACACAATAAAGCAGGGTTTGGCAAATTTTTTCTTAAAGGGCCAGATAAACTTTATTTATAAAAACAGGTACAGGCCACAATTTGCAGACTCTTGTATTAAAGTACCACCAGGGCCCAGGAGGCCTTTCGAAAATCATGAGGGATAAACAACAACTCTTCATCGGGTAAAGAAACTTTCCCACACGCTGCAGACCACCTAGCAGCCCCACCCCACACACACTAATGCTAGTAAGTGACAACCAGTAACACCCACATGAATTTTCCAAGTGCCCCGTGGGGATGTAAGCCCCCCATTAAGAATCACTGGATTGGGGACTCCCCTGGTGGTCCAGTGGCTAAGACTCTGCACTCCCAATGCAGGGGGCCCAGGTTCCATCCCTGGTCAGGGAATTCGATCCCATATGCCACGAATAAGAGTTTGTGTGCTGCAACTACGACCCGGCACAGTCAAATAAATAAAATAAATAAATGTTAAAATAAAGACTCAGGATTAAAAAAAAAAAGAATCACTGGATTCATGGATGTGAAATCCGTAATACAAGACAACCTCACCTCTCCCGAGGCCGTCGTTCTAGTTTTGGCTCATCCAGCTGACGCTGCAGTTTCTCCTGTTCCTTCTGTAGCCGCTCTTCTACTTCTCGTTCTCTAGCAGCTGTGTCAACAGGCTTTGCCCCTCCAAAGATAGAGGCTGCTCGACTGGACTGGGATGTGCTAGCAGAGGAATCATCTTCCTTAGGAGTACTCCGAGGCTTTAGGTTCAGTTTGGGTCTTTGGGGGGGACCTAAGTTAAATGAAAGTCTAAGTAATAGTTTTTGAAAATCATCAGAAGCCGATGGCTGAAAGCCAGATTTCCAGACATACCTCTTAACGAAATGCTTTTTGGGATTCAGATTAGTGAGTGGCCTAGCCAATCCAGCAAAGGTAAAAAGGGAGATCATTTAAAAATGGGTGGCCCAAAGAGCCAAGTCCAATTAATCTTTCCACTACCACATCTATGATGCAGTACCAGACTGAGGGAAAGACTAAAAATAGTAAAAATTTCAATGGTAAATTAAGCATTTATCATGATTACTATTATCTGGGGGAAATTTTTTGACTATAAGATATTGGATGAAAAGTATCTTGTTAAAAAATGTGGTCTGGAAGATGGATTGCTTCAGTAGGTTAAGACAAACTTGTAACAGTACGATGCGGAAGGCTCTAGTTCTTATATTCTTATCTCTGGGTAGAATATAAATTTGATGGTGATTCATAGGGCAAAGCATGCAACACCGAACATTAGAATATAAACTGTAAGGGAGTCTGACTTCTTCCTGGATCCAAGTTGTCAGAATATTTCAAGATAAACCTGAGTGCTTCAAGGATATTGTATTTCTCAAAATCAGTGTTTATTCTAAGTATTTCAGACACAAAATACATAAAAGATATAAAGAAAGCCTGTGTACATCAACCACCTGACACCACAAAAACCACTGAAGCCTCCCGATAACATGCTTAGTGCTGCGCTGTCTTCTCATAACTAGTATGCTGAATTTGGTATCTATCATTCTTATGCGTCTTTGGTCTTTTACTACATATCTATGCAACTGCAAACAAAGAGGGTATCGTTTAACAAGATTTAAATTTTCTACAAGGGTTTTAAGTTGGTAGTTTATATAACTTCCGAGATACATTTTTCATCTGTATAACCCTGCGAAGAGCCCATTACCTATGTGAATAGGGTACAACTGGGGTCAGAAAGAGGCACTCATTGAAGTCACACAGCTAACACCTGGTGGACCAAAGAATGAAATCCACGTTATTGAAGCAACTCCACTGCTCCTCCCACTATGGTACACAATGTCTCCTTCTTCCTTTGGTAATTTTGTTTACCTACTCAACAAATAACTAGAACACCTATATTTCAGATACCATGCTAATGTCCGGAATATGATGGTTGGGCAATTTTTGTGGAAGGGATGGAGACAACACTGAAGAGGTACAGCAGTGAAGGCCCTTGTACGTCAGAGGTACAAAGGGATATCTTTCAGGCCATGAAGAGACAAGATACAGTTTTAGAAGGAGGAGAATAACCTAATTAGATATCGTTTCAGAAAGACTACTTGGGCCAACGTGAAAATGGAGTGAGGCAGGGAAATGTTAGTAACGTGGGCATAGCAATGAAGTCTGAACAGAGGTAGTGGCAGTGACCCTGAGGACAAGGGGGGCAGATCTTAGAAGGAGTTGGGGGTTTGATCATCGGGGGGAAGGGGGGCTGGAAATCAGGTGTACAGCCATTGGGGGAGGCAAGAAATGGCATGAGAGGCAAAGGTCAGTAGTCAATGAAGACTACATCTGAGCCTCGACTTTTCTCACAAGTAAAGGGAAGACGATAACTGTACATCTACCACATAGAATACTTAAATAATACCTGTATGAGCACTCAGCTCATTGTTGGTGCAGCATAAACGCTCAATAAATGTTAGCTATTATTTCCAGGTTTCTTGCATGGAAATAGAGGAAACAGATATCATCAATGCTTTTAAGAATAAATTTTAGGGACTTCTCTGGTGGCACAGTGGTTAAGAATCCACCTGCCAATGAAGAGGACACGGGTTTGAGCCCTGGTCCAGGAAGATCCCACATGCCACAGAGCAACTAAGCCCGTGTGCCACAACTACTGAGCCTGTGCACCGCAACTACTGAAGCCTGTGCTCCTAGAGCCCGTGCTCCGCAACAAGAGAAGCCACAATGAGACACCCGCGCACCGCAATGAAGAGGAGCCCTGCTCGCCACAACTGGAGAAATCCCGTGTGCAGCAACCAAGACCCAACACAGCCAAAAATAAATTAAAAAAAAAAAAAGCCACTGCAATGAGACACCCACGCACCGCAAGGAAGAGTAACCCCCGCTCGACGCAACTAGAGAAAGCCCGTGCACAGCAACGAACACCCGTTGCAACCAATAAATACATACATACATACATACATACATAAAATGACATCACTCAAGTCAGAACAACAAATGGTGGCCATTTATAATAATTTTTGAGAGGTCAGAGTTGTAACACACTGTATGTTTTATATAAATGATACAATATCAGGGGCATAATTTTAGAATAGGTACACTGACATCTCACCATTAATTAATGAGTATCAACTACTTGGTATCAATGGCATTGAAATAAGCAACACCTGGTTTTTAACCCACAGTGCCAACCAATTACTGGCTATGAGACCATGTTTGAGTCTCATTCCTTCACTTGAAAAATGGGGCTAAAACAGCCTATTTCAAGTGAGATCATACTATAAGAATGTCTGGCAAATGTTTTTTCCTTTGTTTATACAATATAAATTTTTTTTTTTTTTTTTGGTACGCGGGCGTCTCCCTGCTGTGGCCTCTCCCGTTGCAGAGCACAGGCTCTGGACGCACAGGCTCAACGGCCATGGCTCACGGGCCTAGCCGCTCCGTGGCATGTGGGATCCTCCCAGATCGGGGCACGAACCCGTGTCCCCTGCATCGGCAGGCAGACTCTCAACCACTGAGCCACCAGGGAAGCCCCAATTAAATTTTAACTGAAAAAATCTATATGCTAAAACAGGTTAGAACTAGACTTTATTTCCATTATGTCCATTTTTATCTGATGCTCTTTCCATTATGTTCCAATGCAACCTTTACTATGTGTAGGTTCTATCTGTGCCCACTTAAGGGATCTGAAACATAACTGAAAAATTCCCAACCAGTTCCTCTAGCGGTAATGCCCCATTAAGTAAGCAAAAGCAAATGATTACCTCTATCATCTCGCCTATAATCATCCCGAGAGTAATCGTCTCTGGAGCTCCATGACCGGTCATCTCGTCTTTCGTATCTGTCTTCATAGCGGTCCCCGCCTCCTCTGTAGTCATCATCCCTACGGTACCCACTACCAAATGCTCTTCTGCCACTGCCTATCCTGGAATCGTAGCCTGTAAACATATCCCAAATTGTGATCATCACACTGGAAGGGAGAAGGCAAGAAAGGAGTTCTTAAAAGAAAGCAATTTAACTTAATTGTGTTTTACAACGACCTCTATCATAGTCTCTGCTGCCTCGGTCATCATAGCGATCTCGGCCCCCGTATCGATCCATGTCCCGGCGTGGGCCATCACGGTAACTGTCCCGATACCCATCACGATATCGGTCTGAATCGTAACGATCTCGATACTCTAGAGAGCAGAGACAGGTATCGTCATTCCTTTTTCTTTGACACATACTGATAAGAACAAACATAGCCCATTAGGTCAGTTTGTTTTCATGACTTCATATTCACTGCTGTGTCTGTTTTTATTTTAAAAAAAAAATCGCATTATATCCAAGGTAGAAGAATTTGTATTGAATTAAAGTTTCCTTGGTATTTATTTTAAAAAGTTCTCCACTAATTCAATAAATGTTGCTGGGCTAACAATTTAGGAGGGAGTTAGGGGAGAGAAAAATCTCTATACAGTAGTACTGCCTTATGTGTGGTTTCACTTTTTGACATTTCAGTTACCTGTGGTCAACCAGTCCAAAAATTTTAAATGAAAAATTCCAGAAATACACAATTCGTTAAGTTTTAAATTGCGTGCTGTTCTGAGTAGCATGATGAAATCTCGTGCCGTCTCCCTCCAACCTGCCCGGGATGTGAATCATCCCTTTGTCCAGCATATCCACGCTGTACAGTATAGGACAGTAAGATATTTTGAGAGAGAGAGATCAGATTCATGTAACTTTTATTACAGTATACTGTTATGTATAGGAAAAAACATAGCATAAAACATAGGGTTCAGTAATATCTGAGGTTTCAGGCATCCAGGAGGGTTCTTGGAATGTATCCCCACAGATGAGGGGGCGCGGGGACTACTTTATATCCCATAATGAACTTCCAGGATTAAAGATGTGAATACTAAAAATGTAAGCACAAAGCACCAGAAGAAAATATAGTTGGAATCTTTCATGCCTGATACCAAAGAACCAAAGACTACTTAAAAAGTTTAGCATGGAGGGAATTTCCTGGTGGTCCAGTGGTTAGGACTTCGTGCTTCCACTGCAGGGGGCCTGGGTTCCATCCCTGATAGGGGAAGTAAGATGCCGCAAGCCACGTGGCCCGGCAAACAAAAAGTTTAGCACAGAAAAACAATACACATACCACAAATCTGAGAGGCAAACAAAATAAGAAAAATATATGTAACATATGACAACTGGTTAATTACCTGTTACTGCTTAAGTAACAGAAACTAAAACAGGACATTGTTTTCTACTGCCCAAATGGAAAGGTTAAAATAAATGATACATCTTGTAGTGGCAAAGTTTAGCACAATAAGTCAATTCCTACTCTGCTGAGTTAAAAATAGTTCAAAGGCCTTGAAAGTTGTTTCGGAACTATATACTAAAAGATTTAAAAAACATGTATACCCTCTGGGCCAGCAATTTAACTTCTAGGAATTTAACCTGAGCAAGTAACTGGACACATTATACAGATATACATATAAGAAGGTTCTTTGGATTGTTGTTTATAATATTAAAATCGTTGCATGCTATTTAGCTTCAGGTGACATGTCAGAAACCCAGATTTTTATATGGAAAAAAAAAACCCTCAATGTCTAAACATGAACCAATTAAAAAACAAAACAAAAAAACTTAAAAGACATTTTGAGTTTAATTGTGAGTAGGCCTAAGAAGTATCTTAGTTTTATGACAGCTTCCTTTTAAAACAATGGTTTCATTTTGCAAAGGACATCACTTTGTCTACGTGAACATTCATCCGCAGGTAGTTTAAATTTTAAAAATTAAGGGACTTCCCTGGTGGTCCAGAGGTTAAGACTCCGCGCTTCCAGTGCAGGGGCAAGGGTTTGATCCCCGGACCAGGGCAGGGGGGATGCAGACGGACAGGGGGACGACACTAAGACTCCACAAGAGGCTTGGCGTGGCCAAACAAAACAGGTCTTGAATTTTATCCTTGTCATCACATGTATGTTATGCTATCAAATATTCTATTATATAGACAAACCACTACTTAGTCATTTCTTTTTTTTTTTTTTGCGTTACGCCGGCCTCTCACTGTTGTGGCCTCTCCCGTTGCGGAGCACAGGATCCGGAAGCGCAGGCTCAGCGGCCATGGCTTATGGGCCCAGCCGCTCCGCGGTATGTGGGATCTTCCCGGACCAGGGTACGAACCCGTGTTCCCTGCATCGGCAGGCGGACTCTCAACCACTGCGCCACCAGGGAAGCCCACTTAGTCATTTCTTTACTCAACAGAAGGTCCTTTCCATTAAAAAAAGAAATGACAGTGTTGAGTCTTTCTTCATGTATTTCAATAAAGTTGTAGCATTTTCTCCACAAACGTTTTACAAAAGCTTTTATTGGATTTAGGTGGTGTGTGTAAAAGTTTATCCCAGCTCCTACCCCATGACATTCTCTACTCCCCTTCTCTAAATTACATTTTATTTGCATATTGTTTCTCTCGCTTGGTATAAATAATGTCCAACAAAGACAGTATTTTTGTCTGTTTTGTTCACTGCTGTATCCTGAGCTTACAAAAGTATCTGGCACGTGGTAGACATTTAGTATTTTTGAAGGTAATGAATTTTCTGTTATTTTAAAAGGCATCTTAAATTTTTTTTCTGCATCTACTGCTACCCTCCTCTTTATCTGCTATGGTGATCATCTACATTAACACATTTGTCCTATTACAAAACAACCCCCCAGAATACACAAGAAACTAACTAGATAAAAATGAACTTACTGTCTCCAAAGCTATCATCACCTCTTCTAGGTGGGTAGTCATCAAAGCTGTCTGTAGCAGGACGGGCCCTCCAGTCTGTATCTGTTTTGTCAGAATCCCGATTTCTATCGCGGCCAAAAGAACGATCATCCCTGTCTACAGATATATAAAATGAAAAAACACAGGTTAGCTCACAAAAACTTTTGCCAGCTATTTCTCATATGCACAGAGGCCCCCTCCTGCCCCCACATACTGCACTTCTTGCTTACCCCACAGCGTCATCACGAAGTCGCCCCAGGCCCCATAAGTGTACTCTCCAACTCAACCAAGTGACTCCCTTCCTCACATTTATTCCTACTGGTTTAATGCTTACCTGTCTCATCTTCTGGATAGGCATCTTAAAATTTTTTAAAGATAGGCCAGGAACCCCCTGAAATATACATGAATCAGGCTCCTCTTGTGTCCAGTGTGCTGCTAAGTACGTAATCTATTTAGTATATATTTAACGTTCATCTAGGTCAATCAGGGTTTCTCAGTCTCAACACTACCAACATTTTGGGCTGGACAATTCTTTGTTGGGGCGGCTGTCACACGCATTATAGGATAGTCCCTGGATGCTATTAGACGTTAGGAGCCCTCCCCACAGTTGTGACAACCCAAATGTCTCCCAAAATTGACAAATATGCCCTGTGAAGCAAAACCATCCTCAGTCAAGAACTACTGCTCAAGGTTAAGGTGGCCCCCACTATCTGCCTCTACTACAAGTTTCTGGGGAAGGGCACCTCTGCTTTGTCTTCCCAGGACCGTGACAAAACAAAACATTCAATCATCTTTCCTACCTTTATCCTGTGCTTGATCAGCAACGTCCACTCGAATTCTCCTGTTACCTAGAGACTGAGAGCATAGGACCATATTAACCAACCTTTTGCCCCATTATGCACAAATCCCATGAGTGACCTTGAACGTCTGGGCATAGCAGAAGCACTGGGGGAAGGAAGATAAAGGAAGAACACTGTAATCTAGCCAACACTACAATTTGTTGGCTAAAGAATCCTTTATAAAGACTTGAATATAAAATAACCCCTTAGAATTACCATTTAAGTTGGGCTTAAATGAATGTCAGGGCAATTGTCTTACTATTTTTATAAAGTCAAACCTCACAGAATAGATTTAACTTTTTAACTATCACAGGCAATTTGTCACATGTAATAAATTAAAAACATTTCTAGACAACTAGCTAAATAAAAGGTATTATTTGGGTCCAGGGCAATTATACATTCAAACATTTATAGAGTCCCTACTATGCACCAGCAAAGTTGCATAAAGCATGGTCTGTTTATAATCTCAACTTCTTTCACTCAGTATTACCTTACGATAAATCAGTTCCTCCAGGATACCCTCTGATTTCCCTTTCCCACATCACTATTTATATACTTTGAACCCAATTATTTCTACTGATGATATTTTTCTCATTTCATAGTAGAATCTACAGTTGAAGAAGGATAACAATGAAATTTAGTTAAGAACACCTGGAATTATATTAAATACCACTATGATGATATCTCTAAATACAAACTAACTCCCAAGTCTGGACCATGACAACACTATTTAACAGTCAATTCAGCAAACTTCAGATAATAACAATTGTATGGTATTCTTTTTCTTATTCAGACTGAGAGGTAAAAGTTAGTAATGTTACTAAAACCTAAAATGACCTGAGAAGAAAAACTTTCCAACAACTTTTGCTTTTCATATATTTAACTAAATACATGAATTTTATTCCTATTTGACATCTGCTTCAGATTATCATGGTGGTACTCAAGTTATGAGATAGGAAAAATATTTTAAGAGGAGCTGCTTTCAATCACGTCCAATGGCAGACATGGACCATAGAATTACGGCACAAATGGCATTGGAAATTACCTTCTCAACGAACAATGAGATGTTTCTGGAATTAAAAGAGAAAAAAAAACAGCCTTTTTTCTTGCGATATATAATCAGTTTGATTTCTAAAGTCACTCACTAGAGAGAAGAAAGCAGTTCTTGGATTAGAAACTTCCATCACTAGCAAGTAACTAAACGTTTCAATATCCTGCTCTGGCTAGCCTAGGAACCCCTACCTGGCACCAACCACTCAAATAACTGTATTTCAATTAGATTTAATCTCCATCCCCCCTCATGTATTAACAACAGCTAAATCTCCTCTCCCCACAGAACCTCTAGTGTCTGGATTAAAAAATATCTATGGGCAATGTTACAAAGCAGGACTGAATGTTCACTGTCATTCTCCTGTAACAGATTCCCAGGAGAGCCCTCTTAAAAATAAAAAATTACTTCCCTGAAAATGAGGTAACGTCTTTAAATACTAAAATAACATGATTTTTCTATTTGCCTTGATCCGGTCATGTTATTTTGAAGAAGCAAAGCCACAGAGCTGAGGCAAAGCTGTGCGTAAACTAACGTGAGATTTTATTAAGGACTTCGTGGTGGATTTCTTCACAATTTCCCACCTAAACACATTCCTGAATTACTAGGCCCTGCTGAACTTGCAGAAGGGAGGTGTGACGTGCTAGATGTTGAGTGTTAACCGGTATACTGATAAATAATCCAGGCTTTTCTTTGTAGGTACTATGGGAACCTTCGAAACAGCTATTGGCCTGGCCTAAAAACTATCAGTTTGATAAACACAAGAGTTGTTAGCTCCCAGCCCTCACCTCCCACCCTTAGTTTATTTACCTCTTCATTGAGGCTCAGGGCAGTGAACAAGGAATCCAGGTCCTCAAACTCAGCATAACCAAAGCCTTTCAACCTCTCAGGATTGCTGGGTTCACGTGGTAAACGCACTGCACTGATCTAAGGAGGAAAGAAACAAAAAGTATTTCCGAATTCAACGCTCTTGTTCACTTATCATCGTCTTTTTTTACCATTGTGTGCGCAGTGGATTTCTCGGAAGAATACCCAAGAACCTGGCTGTCTCCCGGATGAAAACCGGTACAGAGGGATACGAGAGAGACTTCATCGTATACCGTTAAACCTTTTCAATTTGAACAATATGAATATAACCTTTAAAAAACTAAGGAGTTCAGTGTATTCCTTGTACCCCTGACTTCTGCTTCATTCTACATTTCTAGTTTTTAGTTGTTTTTCAATTAAGAGGAACTGCCTGTGTTCCACAATTAGTTTATTTCCAATTTTTGTCTCTCAGAAATTTGACTCAGTTTTTGCCAAAAAATTTTCTGGGCAGTATATTTTTTGGCAAGCTGACTTACCTGAGAAACATTACTTACTGTCTTCATTATTAATAGCTTGGCTGAATCAAACACTGGATTGTAAACCCTCACCATACTTACCCCTTCTGCCGAATTCTGAGATGGTAAACCACTGAATTGTACTTTTCACTTTTTATGTCTGTTTTCTTACTCTTTTTACTTATTTCTTCATTTCTCCAATATTTTGCATATATTCAAGCTATCTTTTGCATCACTGATTTGACACTTTATTCTGGGCTCCTGAGATATAGATTTTGTCACAGTCGCTTTTAAATTCTAGTTTAACTCAACTTATGAGGAGAGCAGGAAAAGGAACAAAATAAAAAGGGAATAAAATAAAAGGAAGTAGCTACAGACCAATTCTAGAGCATAAAGGTGAAAAGCCTGAACAGGCCAGAGATTATTCAACACTCTACGGAAGAAAGAGGCTACTAGAGAGGAATCCAAAACAGGCCATGCTTCTAGATGTACTACATAATTAAACAGAGAGTAAAGTTTGTAAGTTGTTATCAAAAATAATCACACAAGAAAAGCCAGCTACAGAAGTTGATGGCCCATTGCAGAGAACAGGACCTAGTAAAGAAGTCAACCAACATAGCAAAAGCGAAGGAGGGTTGACATATATACACTAATATGTATAAAACATAACTAATAAGAACCTGCTGTATTCATAATAATAAAAAAAAAAAGCGAACGAGGGAGGGACTCCCCTGGTGGTCCAGTGGTTAAGAATCCATCTTCCAATTTAGGGGACGTGGGTTTGATTCCTGGTTGGGAAACTAAGATCCCAGGTACCGTGGGGCAACTAGGCCTGCGAGCCGCAAACTAGACAGCCCAAGCACTCTGGAGCCCACAACTAGAGAAGCCCACATGCCGCAATGAAGACCCAACGCAGCCAAAATAAAAAAGTGAAAGAGGGAGCAGATTCTTAGAAGAAACCTAGTTTTTAATGTCTTCTCTTCAGCAAAGACTCTGGAGAAAAACCGAATAGAATTGGAAATTATTACTCATTCTTCCATTTTTGAAATCCTAAGTATTTTGTCATCAAAGTTTAGAAAAAGGATTCTTAGCACCTCACACTCACTTTTTCGTCTTTCTGGAAACTTCTAGGTGTTTTCAAACATCCTGCCTTAAGCTTTTTAAGCAAGTCTGTGAATCCTATTATATGTGAACAGACTCTGTTAATAAAAACTACACATCTGCTCAGTTAAACGTATTCATATAAAAAATTAAAATGTAATTTTGATATAAGCCTGAATGTCAAGAACAGAACAGCTGAGTTCAGAGAAACTTTCTTCCACTTTCCAATGTTTAACTGGGTATGTCACCTTTAAATTTCATAGAGAAGGGATATATATTTTTGAGAGATTCTCTCTATATCAATAAGGTATTAAATTTGCTGATAAGACTGTCCAACTGGTTTTGGATGAGAACATTCTCAGCCAAAGGGCCTAAACAACACTAAATTACATACCTGTTTCTTCCAAGTATAGACATAACCTCAGATCCTTTCTCAACACAGAAATTCAGAGACATTCACTACCCATACAGTACCCTCCATATCTAGTTAATTGCCTAAAACCTTTACACTTACATTTAATCCTCTAAAGAATTCCTTAATGGAGTCTTCTGTCACATCATAGGGCAGGTTCCCTAGAAAAGCAGTGTAGGGTGGTGATTTGGGAAGACGGCTCCGGTCGATATTGGGTTCCCGAGCAGCCCGTGGAGCAGTGGGCAGGATGGAACGGTCAATTGGAGGTGCCCTATACACGTCATCATCATTACTATGCCAAGTGGTTGAAACTAGGATAGAAAAGTAGACATAAGAAATTAGAAGAAACTTCCCTTACTGCCGCTGTAGAATAAGAGGACATATGCTAAGCGCCAAGTATTAAATAAGCTATATCAGGAAATAAACAGATAAAAAGGGTAGGGGGGTTCAGCAATAAGGACCCTTTACAGACAAAATGCTTCTGAAATGTCAGAATCAGATAGCAATGCAAAGACTCAGTACTATTTACTGCCTCTTTGTTTCTAAGTATTTCAAGGCCTTTCAAGGCCCAGGCTTTTGTTAACAGAATCATAACTTATTCCTTATGCAGCAGAGAAATGAGAGAATATCAATCACTATTTATGGAATGTTACCGTGTGCCAGGTACTTCGTATTCATTATATCCCAACTCACCTTTGTAATAATCATGTGAGTTTGTTTCCCATTTTACAGAAAAGGAAACTAAGATTTCAGGAAGGTTTTGTAACTTGCCCAAGGTCACACAGATGGTAGTGTAGTAGGATGGTAATCTTAGTGGAGCTAGGAGATACTGTCCCTACTGCACTGCCCATGAATTTGTACTTCAGGTATCAACACTTATGGAAAACATGATCTAGATGAAATTTCTTGTTACAAAAACAGGTCACAAAAGAAAAAGTATTCTTCTGTTTGCAATTAAAGCTTTTAGAGAAAAATGATGGGTGATCAGATTTACGTCATACCCAATGATCTTATAGCTCCTACCTGTTCCTGGCTATTCCTTGAAGGCACAAATTCAAATGATACCCCAATGACTCTTCTGCATTTTCCCACCATAATTCCTCGTCCTATTCCTTTTCCTCAGACCAGTTCTGTTTACCCAGGGACGCCCTGACTTCATACTAATAGCTCTTAGAACAAATTATTCCTTGACTCTTGAGTATAAAGACCGTATAGGTTAATACTGCATATTACTTTATGAGGACATCACAGAATTTCAGACCTAAAATGAAATAATCTAGTCCTTACTTTACAAATGAAGAAAATAAGGCTTAAAAGGATAGTACGCTGAGAAAGCCCTGTTACTACAATAGCCAGAATTAGCACTGAGCTCTCTTGAATCACCACTTTAGCCCCTATCACAAACTCTTAGAGCCTAAACCTAAGATTCTACAAAATACATAAACATAGGTTCTACAAAATTAGTTAAATTCCTTCCAAATTACCCGTGAGAACAATTATTGTGGAACAGATTTTGTCTAGAAGGTAATGGAAATTCCAAACACGACGGAAAACAAAAGAAAAGTTACCATCTCCTTCTAGGTCATCTGTTTCATCAGCCCAGCTGACTGGTTTGGGGACATAGGTGCTTCCTCCACCAGTCCCTCCATCCTCAGCCAGGAAGTCTGTTAGGGAGATAGTCTTCCCCTTCTTATTCTTCTTTTTTGCTATTTTAAAAGGGCCAGAGAAAGATTATTCATCAATACTTGGGTATTTACAGAGTTGTACAATGCACTATTGTTAAATGTATTTATAAAGAAAGCAACAATAAATGCCCATCAAAGGTTCAGATTGTGGTACATTTCTGTGAAAGAATTCCATGCAGATATAAAGGAGAAAGCACAATGTACTGGCACAGGAAGTCGGAGATGCGAAAAATAAAAAGTTACAGAATACATATTATGTGAGTCCCCCTTTCTTTTAAAAAATTTTTTTATTTATTTTATTTATTTTTGGCTGCATTGGGTCTTCGTTGCTGCGCGCAGGCTTTCTCTAGTTGCAGCGAGCAGGGGCTACTCTTTGTTGCAGTGCGCGGGCTTCTCATTGCAGTGGCTTCTCTTGTTGTGGAGCACAGGCCCTAGGTGTGCAGACTTCAGTAGTTGTGGCATGAGGGTTCAGGAGTTGGGGCGCACAGGCTCTAGAGCACAGGCTCAGTAGTTGTGGTGCATGGACTTAGTTGCTCTGTGGCGTGTGGGATGTTCCTGGACCAGGGCTCGAACCCGTGTCCCCTGCATTGGCAGGTGGATTCTTAACCACTGCGCCACCAGGGAAGCCCCTATGTAAGTCCCTGTTGTTTAAATATACATTATGCATACGGATGCAAAGGGGTCTAGAAGGGTTTTCAAACTTACTCTGGGAGTAAAACTGAGGTGGGGGCAGCAACCTTTTATTTCCTACTATATTCACTTGTGTAGCATTTGAGATTTTTGTAGGTTACTACATTTATTGCTCCTGGGACACAAAGAAATAAAACAAAATCCCTATCCCTAATAATATATTCTGTATGACACTTTGGAGAATTGTTTGATACTCGTAAAATAATCACATGAGGAAGGAATCATTACTATCAATTTACAGAGAAGGAAACCAAGTCTCAGAGAGGTTAAATGACCATCCTAAAGTTACAGTGATATTAGATGGCAGAGCTAGAATTAAACCTAAGGTTTTGGATACCAAGTCTAGGGCTCTTCCCATGGGAGCCCCAGCCCCTAAGAAGCTTGTTATTAGTTCTATGGCAGGTTATCACAACCAGGGCAAATGTACTCACTGTCATTTGAAAGTGTTCAAATTGTAAGACTCATATACACAGCTTGATTTCTCTGCCCTCTAGGAAAAAAAAAAAAAAAAAATCTCCTTCCCTACCTTAATACCACATATGAAGATATTATACTAAAGGGAAAACATAGGAAATCCCTAAGAACCAACAATTTAAATGTTTCCCATGGTTATGAAATCTTTAGGAATCTCTAAATGGCTCCACTTAGTGGCCTGACCTTGGCTCTTTAACTCTCCAGCCCTCAGAACTTCTGAGATGGCACCCACCAGCAGCTAACGCAGAAGAGTTGAAAGGACTAACTGAAGTTCTAAAACTGGCCCCTGAGAACAGCTGTGACATAATTAAGACAAAAAACAAGCAGCTCTGCTGTTAACAAAGATCATTTTCATGGCTTTTATAATGATGAGTTCCTCCTCCATGTTCCAATTCTCAACAAATTTTCCATCCAAGAGGATGAAGAATCTGTAACTCGATGCACCATTTGCTTAACTGAATGAAGATTGTTCTCTCACCTGGTACCTGCCTTTCCTTTAAAATACCATTTTCAGGAACTAAAGACCTGCTTGCTACGAATGTTATGAACATTCTGGACACAATATGAATTAAATTCATATATAAAACAAAGGGAAAAGGTATACCTCAATCAAACTCTTATTATTCTTATGTTGGACTTGACCTCATTTTGCACACTGAGATTATGGTCTCAATGTGCAAACCAGACAAACTTGGCTGTAATTATACAGAGGAAAGATGGTCTTGAACGTGAAGTTTCCATGTCTCTCTCAAGTGACTTAACACTAACCCTGCTCCAAAACTATAATTTATGATCACCAGGTTATATTTTGGATCTATTACATGCTTTGAAAGAAAGCAGCTATGCAAAGTTTAAGTCCTATAGCACTGATATTGCTCCTAGCTCATATGCAAAGGCCTAGGGGAAATTTTAATTTGAATAAGACATAAAGCATACCTCTGTGGTAGAACGCTTATAATGTATAGGCTTATTTTAGTTGTCCAATTTAAAAATAAGTGTCTGGGACTAGTATGATGCTAGCTAGAGATCTTTACCTTCATGGGGCTTAAGGTAGTATCATGATCTGTCTGGTCACTGAGAAAATAAAAATAGAATTGGTGGTCAGTCATACAATGAGGTCAAGTCCAACATAAGAATAGTAAGAGTTTGACTGAGGGATCCCTTTTCCCTTTGTTTTATATATGAATCTAATACCAAAACAGCACAGTCTGGAATTAACCTGCCCTTTGGTCTGATTCTGGCTTACATCAATTTTCTAAATCAGAGTTTCTCAACTTTTACCCCTTGACTCTTGACAAACAAGTCTCACACTCTCCTTTAATGTTATTTGAAATTTCAAAATAATAAATATCATGACAAAGAAAAATATTAAAGCACTGTTTTAGAATGTCTTTTCAAATCATACATCTCCCTCTCCCCTGATTCTGTGACTGGCCCCTCCAAAAACTTCTGGCTGAGAATCACTGTGGGATGATGGACAGTCTTCAATTAAAGACAGGCTAAAATTCTTCCACAAGATCCCTAACTTCCGTTTCTTTAAATCTAGCAGCAGCATTGACTCAATCACAATATAAGCAGATTTAAAGGAACAAGTCTTTAAAAAGTAAAATGAATAAACCTAAATGTTTGTTCCACTGTATTTTATTTCAGTAACCGAGAAACAATGTTATCTAAATCCTCCTTGTGCTTTGCTCCTTCAATATCTAGGTCCATTCCATGTTTAGGATTTCAACAATGTCTCTTCTTTATAAGTAAAGCATCATTTAATGCTCTAGGGGTATCAATCCCTTGATACAATGATTGAACTGGTCCAACTCTTAGTTTTCTTTAAATCTTATGTGAATTGGTTAAAGTTAAACCAACCACCTGGTAAACAAAACACACTCCAATTATTTAGGACCAAATCCACATGGACTAAGAGGAAAAAAAACCATATGTCCCAGAAATTTTCTTAAATCCTCTAACTGCCTGCTTGTCTCATTACAATTGTAATTTATTCACTAAGTACTAGGTTCTTGTGAAGGTCTTTATATACTCATCTAGGTTAAAGAAAAGATCTTACAATTACCGTCTTCTTAATTAAAAAAACAAGCTTTGTTATGACATATAAAAATAAATACTACAACTGATCAACTTAACTCTTTGTTTCTCAATTTCTGCATCACTGACATTTGAGGTTGGGTAATTCTGTGTTGGGGGGCGATGGGGTGTCCCGTCCATTGTATGATATTTAACAGCATCTCCAGTCTCGACTTAGATGTCAGTAGCAAACCCTCCACCCCACTGTGACAAAAATGTCTCCAGACATTGCCAAATGTCCTCTGGGATGGGTGAGACAAAACTGCCCATGATTGAGCACCACTGCTCTAAGTGGTAATTTCATATCAATAAATAAGTAGACAAACAAAAGGAAACGTTAGCCCTATATAAAGCACATCAGCAGAAAAGTGACCACATTCAACCAAGTCTTCAGGACTATCAGGCTGTAGCAAGTAAAAATGCTTCCTTTATTTTTCTCAGAATGTTGTCCTGTTACCTCCATTGTATTAGTAATAAAAGCACGAACTGACAGACACTGGAGTGATAAAATCTGTGGAAGTGCTGTTTTCCTTAAACAAAACAGAAGACACCTTAAAGTACTTTAATCAATAAAGCTTATTTGTTGTACAATGCAGCCCTACTTCTCCATCTTTCTTAAACTAGTATCTCTTATTTAGGAAGGAGAATTCACATAGCTCTTAACATTCAGATAAGTTGTCAAAAATTCAGTTTCTTAATTTTAGATCTTGCCAGACTAAGTCCCACTTACTTTACAGGGTTATCAAGTCTTCTGAATGTGTTAGCAACTACAGACTAGGAGGGCTTCCCTGGTGGCACAGTGGTTAAGAATCCGCCTGCCAATCAACGCAGGGGACATGGGTTCGATCCCTGGTCCCGGAAGATCCTTAGCTGCCGCGGGGCAGCTAAGCCCGTGCGCCACAACTACTGAGCCTGCACTTTAGAGCTCACGAGCCAAAACTACTGAAGCCTGCGCACCTAGAGCCTGTGCTCCGCAACAAGAGAAGCCACTGCATTGAGAAGCCCGTGCACCACAAAGAAGAGCAGACCCCGCTCACCGCAACTAGAGAAAGCCCACGTGCAGCAACGAAGACCCAATGCAGACAAAAACAAATAAATAAGTAAACTTACTAAAAAAAAAAAAAAGACTAAGTCAGTCAGAAAGTGTCATAAAAGCCCGTACAAAATCACAGCATTATTCATAATAGGCAAAAAACTGGAAACAATCCAAATGCCCACCAACTGATGAATAGATAAATAAATTGTAGATGTCCACACAACGGAATTGTCAATAAAAAGGAACGAGTATCCATACATCCTACAATATGGATGGATGAACCCTGAAACATGCTAAGAGAAAGAAGCTAGGAACAAAAGTCCACCCACCATATGATTCCATTTATATGAAACGTCCAGGATAAGTAAATACAAAAACCCAGTAAGATTAATGGCTGGTGAGGGGAGAAGAGAAATGACTGCTAATGGGAAAGGTGTTTCTTTCTGGGAAGTGAATCCTGCCAGTCTCCAGAATTAAAAGCTAGTTAACAATCAACAAATATTTCCTTAAAGAAACAATACTGTACAAATGCAATCTACTCAAATACCAGAGTGCCTAGAACTGAACTAATCTGATTAGAGCCCAGCACAAAAAGATATTTCATACAATGCAGTACAGTATCATGATGTTGAGAGGCTTCAACCTTTACTATGCTACTGTTTAGCAGAGTAGAGAATAAAGTCTAAGTCAGGACCAATAAGCTCCACCACCTTGACTCCTATGTTCAGTTGTTATGGGACCTCTCTTCTCTGTCCAACTTCTTCATCTTGACACAATCTGAGGAAAATGCCACACTGTCTTTTCCTTACCTCTCCACACTACTCAATTTGATCACTTACATAAAATATATAAAATAAGTGTCCAATACAACATCATGCAGATAGATCACTACACAAAGTACTTGCAGCTTTTCTGTAAGAGAGGAGCTATAAAAATTCAAGAATAACTTCTTGCTTTGGGCATTTTCCTACCATTAGGACCACAGCAATATCCATTACAAACCTAAGAAACTGACTTTGGTGTGTGCACTTACAAATGTACATACATATACTTAATTACAAACAAGCAGTTAAAAAACAAACAAACAAACCCCAAATCCTTAAGTTAACTCTTTCCCCCATGATCAGGAAAACAAATTCTAGGATGTTTTGAGACAAATACAATGTAGTAGGGTATCCTATCTCAAGCTATACATGGTATGTGACATACCTCAAAGCTGTATAAAAATATATACATTTTTAAAAAAGTGACATTACTTAGAAATATGTTTTACCTTGGTACTTCTCTCTGTATTTGTACTTGAATTTTCATAAGGAGTTTTAACCTTGGCCTTCTGAATCTGGGTATCTTACTCCCAGAATAACAAACATGATACAGGAAGGGATATGAAAATAGGTAATATGTGAACAGCATATAATAGCAACCACTGAAACTATTTTTCACCATAAGGGTCAGAATTGTATGAAAACAACCATTGGACACTATCCTCACCCCATAAAAAATAATCAAGATGATACATATAATTCTGGAAAGTGTTATGCAAATGAAAGGCCTTGTGTGGGCATAGATACACTATTTACAATCTCAAAGCAGTCTAGTCTCAAAAACTGTTAACCCATATCAAATACATTTGATCCCCCATAGGTAAGGAGAGTAGATTCAATAGTCAGCTCTGGGACACCTCCTGTTCTTGAAGTTCAATAATGGGTCACACTAGATACTGGTATTACTGCAAAGAATTTTTGGGTCTCACTTAACAGTAAAAGAGGCCTATGAAGTTTTATCATGTATTTTCACTAAGAAAATGTAAGATCTGTTTTTTCAACAAGACACCAGGCACCCTCAAGAAGTATACTGAAAATACACTAATTTTATGGACTCATTAATACAGTCATGTGGGAATACTGGTCACGCAACCAAGTCAATGCAATGGGAAAGGATTCAAAGTGGGGAAAGAAATTTGATAGTTTCTCAAGGGCAGACTGTCAGATGCAAACTTGCACCTCGATACTAGCATAAGTGTAACTTACACATACTACACAAGCTAAAGATTCATGGAACCCAATGAAATGAGATGAGGGCTTCCAGGCAGGTAAAGTGGAAGAACAGGAAGAGACCTCACTAAGTACATCCAGTTTAATCAGTCTGGATTTCACTCAATTCTGTAAAATGAAGGACAGATTGTTAGTGGTGTCTTCCACCTCTAAAAATTCCACACAAGTTTTGAGAAAGGGAATACAGGCTTTTCTCTAGATTATGACACTAAGCCATCAGGATGGCAGATTCAGGCCAAATAAGTAGTTCAGATGAAGCTCTTGGGCAGCATCCCAAACTTAGGATGACATGGACGCCAACCTTGTTAGTTGCAAGTTGATAATAGAGAAGAGTGAGAAGTTTCAAAGATATCGACCTTACTCTGCCATCAGCACGCAGTGTGACCTGAACGAATCATTTCATCTTCCTCAGATGGGAGACACCAACATCTGCCTATGTTATCTCACAGAACATCAAATTATACAACATACAAAATTGCTAGGTCCACGTCAAGCGCTACACTAATAAAAGGTATTATGTTCAAATGCACCTCAATTTCCTCAAAGACATACATCTCTATGTAACAGTGGAGAGAAATCCGTGGTGAGAAATGAGTGTCCGGAGATAACAGTTGTTCAATAAATGTTTTGTAGAATGCAGGGTCATGCCAGGGAAAAGAGACCATATCTGCCAAACTAAAATTACTGCTACGAAATGTTGGCACAGCTCACTAAGTCCATCAGAAATGCAAGTAGACTTGCATGTCAGTGATATTCCCTCTCCCAAAGTCAAAGAAATCAACTCTAACCACTAATATTCTAAAAGCACCCCCAAGCAGTTGTGCAAATATCTTCCAAAAAAAAAAAAAGCCCAACTCGACCACTGGGGCTATCAAAACTCGACCAAAATCAAAATGGAAGTTGTCAAGGGATCAGATCTTGCTCACCATTATATCTCCAATACCTAGAATCGTGCCTGGCACGTATATAGCTCACACTCAGTAAAAATGTTGACTGAATAAAACAGCCTAGAAGAAATGTAGGTCTCCACCCTGTTTCTCTCCTCCAACACGTGGGCGCCCCACACCGGGTTCCCCATCCCCATCTAACTCCAGTAACTTCAACCTCCAAACCTAACACATTTACCCTTGTAAAAATATAAGGGCCGGGTCACACTCTAACAGGGGAAGGTCAGAAAGTGGAAGGACCTAAAAAGAAAGCAACACAGGTGCGTAAACCTTCCCATCTGGGCTCTCGCGCGTGCTTTTAAGGAGCGCCCGTCTCCACTACCCTCGTCTCTTCTACCGCGCACGCGCACCGCCGCCTTCCCCCGCCCCTCCACCGACTCGCGCTCGCGTTCTAACTGCCCCCCCTTTATTCCCTGCCCCCACTCCCGTCCGCAAAGGCCTCGCGCCTCTGAGACCTGGTCTAGTGTGCACCCGTCCGCGCGCCAACCGCCTCTTTCCCTCCAGCACGCCTTCACGCGGACACAGTGCTTCACGTCTATGCGAAGGCCTCACGTCTCCCGCGGCTCTTTCTGCGCCTCCTCCTCACTCCAAGTCAAGCCAGAGTCCACCATTGCTCCCAAGTCCAACCTCGCGCATACGGGGTGAAAAGGGTGTGAGGGGGAGGGGAAGGTGTCCTTCCCCTCCCCCCAAACATCCCGAGGCGATAACCTCACATGGCCTAGCCGCCAGCCTGCCGCAGCCCCAAAATCCGAAGGGAAGCGGTGCCGCCCATCCCCCGACTCCAGAGAACCAATGGATCAGGGTCGGTGAGTCGCTTCGGACCCCGGTCCTTGGCCGCGCTCGGCCGCTCACTCACCTGAGGCCGCCATGTTGGGAGAGGGAGAGAGAACGCAAAAGACCCGGATGGGGCAGTCACGTGATTATAGCGAGCGCGTCGGGCTAGGAGACGCAAAACTGGGAGGGGGCGGGGAGGCGAGGAGGGACACAGGAGGCGGGGCGGCGCTGCTCTGGGTTCGTAAAGCAGCGCGAGGAGGTGGCGCGGCGTCCGACGGGAAGACCTGCGCGACATGTGGCCAAAGGGGTGGGGCCTGGGCTGTCGCGAAACCCCGCTTTACGTAGGGCTACGCGCGGACGAGGGGCAGGGTCTGAGCCCGGGGCGGGGTCTCCTGATCCGCAGACTTCCGGCCGGTGCGGAAGGGGCGAGGCCGCGCTTGCAGGTTCCACCTCTCTGGCACCGAATGGCAGCTGGCTGGAACTCAGAATGGGCGTGCCACAATTGGTTTCCTGAAAGGGAAGATTTTGAGTTTCTTTGTAAATTGCTTTTTGTTAAAGCAAAACAAACCCAGTATTCTGCTTAAGGATGGTTTTAATTGGGCATGTTTAGAAGGAATAAGTAACAAATATTGAACGCTTACTTGCCACGGGCTTTTACCTCTTTTAAGCCTTCATTTTACTGACTAAATTAAGTCAAACTCAGGCCCTTAGGATTTCACAGCCGAGTGCCATCCACGCTTCCTCTAGCTAATGCTATATTTTTATCATAGATAGTAGTTAATTCAATGAAAAATTTCATTGAGCGCTTACCATGTGTCAGGCACTGTTGTTGGCGTTTTGGGTACAACGGAGAATAAAACTGCTCCAAAGGATGTTACAGTTCAGTGAGACAATAAGCAGTGAATAAATAAAATATTAGAAATGATAAGCACTCTGCAGGTAATTAAGGTGACTTAATAAAAGTGATTTTGTGCAACTTTAGATTGCATGGTCAGGGAAGTCCTCTGAGGAAGTGACATGTAAACTGAGATCTGAATTACAAAGAGCCAGACCTGTGAAGAGCTTTAGCAGAAGGTAGAGGGTGCACTACCAGATCAAATGCTCCAGGGCAGGAACATGTTGGCAGGTGGAGGAATTTAAAAGCTGGTAGCTGGAGTTTGGTGAGGGAGGGGGGAGCGTCGTACAAGATGAGGTTTGAGAAATAGGTAGGGGTTGGATCATGTGAGGCTCTGTGAACCAGGTTTAGGAGTTTGGATTTTATTCCAAGTGGATTGGGAAAGCACGGAAAGATTTTATGCAAGGGAATGTCATGACTTGAATAAAATTTGGAAAAGGATTATTTAGTATTTTGATGTGGGTGGTGGTTACATAAGTGTATATTTATGTACGTCAGGTTGTACACTTAAGGGTTGTGCACCTTACTGTATAGAAATCATACTTTAAGCAAGGACAACAAGATTACTCAGTTTAGTGAATGGAGAGTGGATTATACACATGCACTCATGGAAGAGAAAGACCAGTTAAAAGGTTTTTGCTGCCAGGACCTCATAATGACTTTTCATGGACTCTAGGTACTTTTGCCTTCATAGGCCCTTTTCTCCAAAAAACAGTATTAAAAATTATATTTTATGATTGTCCTGGTATAAAGACCAATATATTAATATTATACATTTTCTTTGACCTAAACATTTCTTTTTTTAAAAAATATTTATTTATTTATTTTTATTATTATATTTTTTTGGCTGCACCGGGTCTTAGTTGCAACATGCGGAATCTTCATTGCTGTGTGCGGCATCTTTTTTTTTTTAATTTTTTTTAGTTGCGGCATGTGGGATCTAGTTCCCCGACCAGGGATCGAACCCAGGCCCCCTACATTGGGAGCATGTAGTCTTAACCACTGGACAACCAGGGAAGTTCCTATTTTTTTCTTATAATTTAAAAATAAACTAAAATGTTTTTGTGGGCCCCTTAAAGTATGGTGGGGCCCAGGCATTGTGCCTGCTGTGCCTACTGGATAAGTCAACCCTGGTGTAATCCTGATGAGAGAAGTTGGTGTTTTAGGCATGAATGAAGAGATGGAAAGGGATAGATGCAGATCTATTTTGGAAGTGGACTTCATGATTGATTAGATGTGAAGGGCACAGGAGAGGGAACTCTCCCAACTTTTTGGCATGAACACTTGGGTGATGCAATTTACTTAGTCTCTGTCTCAGAAAGTCAGGAGGGAATACGTAAAGAAGAGAGCCTGAATTCTAGTGTTGATTCTGCCCAAGTCTCTGGCTGGTCTTTAAAGCATGAATGCATGAACTGTTCAGCTGAGGAAAGCAAAAAAAAAAAAAAAAGAGAGAGAATTGAACTGAGATCTGAGCTGCCGTCTACCTCATGTGAGAGAGGTTGTAGTTTGGGTCCAACCAATTTAATTGCTTGCTAAAATGAAAACATGAACATTTTTGGAGGATGCCTTAGTTCCTTGTACCTGCTGTAGGAAATTTAGGGGCTTAGAAAAACACAAATTTATTCTTTTACGATTCTAGGTCAGAAGTCTGAAATGGGTTTCACTGAGCTAAAATAAAAGTGTTGGGCTTCCCTGGTGGCGCAGTGGTTGAGAGTCCACCTGCCGATGCAGGGGACACGGGTTCGTGCCCTGGTCCAGGAAGATCCCACATGCCGCAGAGCGGCTAGGCCCATAAGCCATGGCCGCTGAGCCAGCATGTCCGGAGCCTGTGCTCCGCAACGAGAGAGGCCACGACAGTGAGAGGCCCACATAACGCAAAAAAAAAAAAACAAAAAAAAAACAAAAAAAAAATAAAAGTGTTGACAGGACCGCGTTCCTTCTGGAGGCTCTATGGGAGATTCTGTTTCCTTGCCTCTTCCACCTTCTGTATAAATGCCCATGTTCCTTGACTCATGGTCCCCTTCCTACATTTTCAAAGCCAGAAACATTGGGTTGAATCCTTCTTGTATTGATCACTTTGACTCTGGCTTTTCTTTCTGCTACCCTCTTTCACTATTAAGGACCCCTGTGATACATTGGGCCCACCTGGATAATCCAGTATAATCTTCCTATTTTAAGGTCATCCAGTTTGCAACTGTAATTCCATCTGCAGCCTTAATTCCCTTTTGCTGTGTAATATAACATATTCACAGGTTCCAGAAGTTTGGATGTTGTCATCTTTGAGAGGGCCATTATTCTGCTTGCCACAGAGGGATATAACAGAATCTAGAGTCTTCAAAACGTAACCTTCACGATGTATAGGATACAGTTAAAATTATTCAACATGTGAAGAACATGGAAAACGTGAGCCCTTCTGTTTTTGTTTTTGTTTTTGCGGTACGCGGGCCTCTCACTGTTGTGGCCTCTCCCGTTGCGGAGCACAGGCTCGGGACGCGCAGGCTCAGCGGCCATGGCTCACAGACCCAGCCGCTCCGCAGCCTGTGGGATCTTCCCGGACCGGTGCACAAACCCGTGTCCCCTGCATCGGCAGGCGGACTCTCAACCACTGCGCCACCAGGGAAGCCCATGTGACCCATTCTGGAGGGAAAAGACAACAGAGGGCAACCTTGAGATGAGCCATATGTTGAAATGATCAGACAAGGACTTTAATGCAGCTATTATAACTGTGCTTGTTGAGTTAAAGTAAAATATACTTGTAATGAATGAAAAGGTAGGAAATTTCAGCAGAGAAATAGAAAATATGAAAAGAACCAAATGGAAATTTTCAAATTGAAAAATACAATATTTGAAATAAATTTCATGGATGAGATTAAGAGTGGAAGAGAGATGATAGGAAAGAGTCTCTATACTTGAAGGTAGATCAACAGAAATGATCAAATCTGAAGAGAGGGAAAAAAAATTGGAAAAAAGGTAGTGAACAGAGCCTCAGGGACCTGTGGACCATATCAAAAGATAGAACATGTTACTGAAGTCTCGAAAGGAGAAGAGAGAAAGAGATAGGATAGTAAATATTTGAAGAAATAATACCCCCAAACTGTAGATTTGGTTAACCACATTTGGTTAAGATTCGGGAAGCTCAGCAAACCCTGAAGAGTGTAAATATAAAGAAAACTACATTGGCTTATCATAGTCAAAATGCTGAAAACCAATGATAGCAAGAAAATCTTGAAAGCATTCAGAAAAAAAGTGACATCATATACAGGGGAACAATAATTTGAATGGCGATGGGCTTCCCATGAACTGTAGAGTCCTGAAAGCAGAGAAACAAGATTCTTAGAGTGCCAGAAGAAGAAAGCTGAGGGGAAATGACACCAGAGGAAATTCAGATCTTCAGGAATGAATGGAGAGTTTCAGAAATCGTAAATTGCTGCATAAATATAGAAGACTTTTTTCCCTTTTATTTTTTAAAAAATGCATCTGATTGTTAAAAGCAAATTTTAGAACATTGTGTTGTGGGATTTATGATGTATTTAGGTGTAATGTGTATATTACAACTATAGCGTAAAGGGTGATGGTCCTTCTGTCTGAAGAGATTCAATATTAACTCTAAGTAGGCTATGAAAGGTTAAGGATAGATATTCTAAGCCTTAGAACGGGAACTTTAAAAATAATGCAGAGGGCTTCCCTGGTGGCACAGTCGTTAGGAATCCACCTGCCAACACAGGGAACACGGGTTTGAGCCCTGGTCCGGGAAGATCCCACATGCCGCGGAGCAACTAAGCCCATGCACCACAACTACTGAGCCTGCGCTCTAGAGCCCGTGAGCCACAACTACTGAAGCCTGAGCTCCTAGAGCCTGTGCTCTGCAACAAGAGGAGCCACTGCAATGAGAAGCCCGTGCACCACAACAAAGAGTAGCCCCTGCTCGCCGCAACTAGAGAAAGCCCGCGCACAGCAACGAAGACCCAACGCAGCCAAAAAAAACCCGCAGAGAAATAATACACTACCAAATGTAAAATGGATAGCTAGTGGGAAGCAGCCGCATAGCACAAGGAGATCAGCTCGGTGCTTTGTGTCCACCTAGAGGGGTGGGATAGGGAGGGTGGGAGGGAGACGCAAGAGGGAGGAGCTATGGGGATATATGTATATGTATGGCTGGTTCACTTTGTTATATAGCAGAAACTAACACACCATTGTAAAGCAATTATACTCCAATTAAAAAAAAAAGGAAAGAAAAGAATGGGTTAGTTGGAAACCTTTAGGGTTTCACAGTTGATGGGATGCTTGTGTAAACTATGATAGTTTATATGAAAGTCAATAAAACTTACTTAAGCAACTTAAACATAGACTAGGATTTGGAAATATAAACATCAAGGTTTTATTAGTGGTGGTATCTGGATACATTAAAATATCTGGAGGCATGTGATTTTCCTATGACTTTTTTTCACTTAATTGTATCTTAATTGTAAGTATTGCATTTGTAATAAGGAAAACTAGAATTAATCTAAAAATAAAATTTACCGTAAAAGGAAAATGAGTAGGTTTGGGGGCTCTCGGTGATTAAAAATGATAATTCATTATAAACCAATTATTTCACTTCTGCTGGTTTGCTATGTTTTAATTTTATGCTTAGCTGTGAAAAACAGTTTGTTCCAATTAATTCCTCTTGCCGGACATTTAATTTTACTTCCCAATTAAACCCATATTATTGGAAAAAAAATAATGCAAAGAAGTATAGCTAAAAATCCAATAAATTAATTAATGTGGGATTTAAAAAGTTATTTAATCCAAAAGAAGGCAGAAAAGGAGGAACAAATGATAATAATTTTAAAAACCAGAGGGGAAAAGTAAGATACATAAAGCAAGCACTTTAAAGGGGCAGCACATAAATTATCTTCCTGAATAACGTTTTACATGGGGATTCGTAATTTCTAGAGCCTAGTAGTGCAGGTTCTTGTTGCAGCTCTGTTCCTACTCAGCTCTGCAGAACAAGGGTAAACAGAAAAACGCAATGCAAGGGGAAGTAAAGTGGATAGAATATAGAAGAATATTCTTGACTATGAGGAATTTGAAATATGCAATGGCTGGAGCACAAGAACATTTTGAATCCTCATCTCTGGAGAAAAAGCAGGCATCCCTCAGTGGTGTGCCCAGGAAAGTGGGAAAGGGATGGCTAGGTGTGGGTGTGGGTTCTCTCTCGATAACCAGCTACCTTGGGGAGGAGAGGAAAGGCAGAAAGACACCTGCCAGTGTAGGGTTCTGTTGTGAGCTAGCCTCTGGTAACCTTCCACAAGGTTCTCTACCAGCCCTCCTCTCTTTTTGCCCCAAAGGCTATTGGATGCAGATGCCTCCAGGAGTCAGGCAGCTATGGGAACATTTAAGCAGCCTGGTAGGTAGGCATTGTGGCAAACTGCATACAGAGCACTTGCTCCCTGTGGCAGAGACATTTACTGCTCACCCCAAATCCATAAGCTCCCCATTTCTCAGCTCCCTACTGGGGGAAATGTGACTAGTTCTGGCAGATAGACAGTCAGTGGAAGGAGCTGTGTCCCATCAAGTAGGAAGCATGTTAAAAGCTCTGGAGCAGCCCGATCTGAACAGCTGCTGCTCCCTGCTGATCATGGAGACCGTAAGTTAAACTAGAGCCATAAGGTGTAAGCAGCCTGGATCCCTGAGTCATTGCCAGGAGGAAAGCTGCTCCGGAGAGTTGCCCAACTGACCCTGGACTTTGAGTGAACAAGAAACAAATCTTCATTCTAAGCTCCTTCTATTTCATAGCCTAGCCTACCCTATACACTTCCTTTAAAGGCAGCAGTCACAACTCAGCTCAGACTCTTATTATCAACTGGAATGTTAGCCCAGTGTCACCAGATCTTCCAGTTTCTGCAAGATAAACCAGAAATAAGGATTTTTTGCTGAAAATTCTTAACATTTAAAAGTAGATGTTAGGGAGCTTCGCTGGTGGTGTAGTGCTTAAAAATCCTCCTGCCAATGCAGGGGACACAGGTTTGAGCCCTGGTCTGGGAAGTCCCACATGCCGTGGAGCAACTAAGCCCGTGTGCCACAGCTACTGAGCCTGTGCTCTAGAGCCTGTGAGCCACAACTACTGAGCCCACGAGCCACAACTACTGAAGCCCATGTGCCTAGAGCCCATGCTCTGCAACAAGAGAAGCCATCGCAATGAGAAGTCTGCACACGGCTGTGAAGTGTAGCCCCCGCTCACCGCAACTAGAGAAAGCCTGTGCGCAACAATGAAGACCCAACACAGCCAAAAAAAAATGTAGACATTAGGGACTTCCCTGATGGCACAGTGGTTAAGACTCTGCATTCCCAATGCAGGGGGCCAGGGTTTGATCCCTGGTCAGGGAACTAGATCCCACATGCATGCCACAACTAAGAGTTCGCATGCCACAACTAAGGAGCCCGTGAGCCACAACTAAGGAGCCCGCAAGACACAACTATGGAGCCTGCCGGCTGCAACTAAGACCCAGCACAACCAAATAAATAAATTAAGTAAATTTAAATAAAAAAGTAGATGTTAACTTGAAAAATAAAACCTTGTGTAGCCCAAATAAAACATTCCTGGGTGGGCTTCCCTGGTGGCGCAGTGGTTGAGAGTCCGCCTGCCAATGCAGGGGACGCAGGTTCGTGCCCCGTTCCGGGAGGGTCCCGCATGCCGCGGAGTGGCTAGGCCCGTGAGCCATGGCCGCTGAGCCTGTGTGTCCGGAGCCTGTGCTCCGCAACGGGAGAGGCCACAACAGTGAGAGGTCCACATACCGCAAAACACACACACACACACACACACACACACACACACACACACACACAAGAAAAACATTCCTGGGGGTCAGTTTAACCCTGGGGCCACTAGTTGCAACTCGAGCTCTGCATTTTCTTCCTTAGTGACTCATCAGTTCCCAAAGCTTCTGTTGTCACTCCTGTTCAGATGGGGCAGAGACCAGATCTTTGTATCACAGCTCCTGATGAGCTCAACAGATGCCTCCAACTCTGGGTTTCTCGCCCTGGTCTAACTTGTGGAGGGCAGCTCTTGAGTGCTAAGCCATGAGTCCTACCTGGCTCCCTGTAGCCAGCACAGATAAATGCAGCCTGTAAAAGACCTAATGGTTCTTTCTCATGGCCTTGACCCCAGTCACCTTTTCCTAACATATTTCATATTCAACCTGAATGTTTCTTCATGGTTTCTGACCTAGTGATTTACTTTCCCATTTATGCCCTTGACCATCTATGGTTGTGCCCTTTGTACCTGACTCTCCATCCTGCTCCTCCTTTCAACCGTTTTCCTCTCAGCTTTTGTTTTACTCTTTGGAGGTTTGGATTCTGCCTTCCACTTCCCTGCAGGTTTGCTCTGGACTAGTCCTGAATTTTCAATGAATCTCATATATCTCAAATTCAACATGTTCCATGTTGAACAAACACTTTTCTATCCCAACTTTCCTATCTCTGTTAAAGGTACTACTGTCTTCCATGTCACAGTCTCAAACTGTTGATGTCACATTAACCTACCCATCTAAAACCAATGCAGTTATTTATTGAGTATTCATACTGTGTGCCCTATTCTAGGCACTGAGGCTACGACGGTGAACTAAAAAAATCTTTGCCCTCATGGAGCTTGCACACCTTTGGGAATGGGCAGAAAATAAACAAATATATATTAGGTCAGATGGTGATAAATGCCATGGAGAAAAGTAAAGCAAGGTAACAGAACTAGGGAGTGCCATGATGGGGGAAGGGTGCTATTTTATATTTGGTGGTCAAGGGGACTTGAGTAGAAGTGAAGGAATGAGACTTACATACTTCCGGGGAAGACTGTTGCAAAGGCAAAGACACTGTGTGGAGGCATGCCTGGCATGTTTGAAGTCCAACAAGGAGACCATTTTGGCTGGAACTTGGTGAGCAAGGCAGAGGGTAAGAGGGGCGGGTTACCCACCTCTCCCATCTTTGTCTTCTGCTCTCTCTCCACCACTTCTGCCCTAGCTGTGACTGTCCTTTCCCCTCTGGACTGCTTCAGGAATTGTCTGACTCTACCCAGCACAAGCTGCCTGGATGAACCTTGTGTTGGTTAATTTTATGTGTCAACTTGACTGGGCTAAGGGATGACCAGATAGCTGGTAAAACATCATTTCTTGGTGTTTCTGTGGGGGTATCTCTGGAAGAGATTAGCATTTGAATTGGTAGGCTGAGTAGAGATAACCTCCACCAATGATGCTGGTGGGCATCATTCAATCCACTGAAGGCCTGAGTGGAATAAAAAGGCAGAGGAAGGATGAATTTGCTCTCTCTGCTTGTGTTGAGACATCCATCTTCTCCTGACCTCAGACATCTGTGCTTCTGGTTCTCAGGCCTTTGAACTCTGACTGAATTACACTACCAGCTTTCCTGGTTCTCCAGCTTGTACGGAGCAAATCATGGGACTTCTCAACCTCCATAATCATGTGAGCCAATTCCTATCATAAACCTCCTCCTATATTTATCCCTGTGTATCCTATTGGTTCCATTTCCTCTGGACAGCTCTGACTAATACACATCCTGTTTCTTTCCAAGGCACTACTCCCTAGCACTGAAAGCATTTCATAATCTGCCTTCAGCTGGCTTCTCCAACTTTACGTCGCCCCCAACTTCTGCCTTGCCCAGAGCAGACGCTGGGCTTTCCCACTGTTACTCACAATTCTCTTCGCTTAGAATAGCTTGCACCTTCTCAGTCTCATAGGAGAAGCCTTACCCACTCCAAGACATCGTCCCAAGACTTCTTGGCCTGGTTTCCTATTTAGTTGTGTACTTGGTTGATTTTATCCTCCTAATTAGATTATAAACCCCAGGACGTATTTTACACATTTGTTTTTCCTCTCCTCCAAGGCCTTGTACCCTGTTCTTGTTTTTTACAAGACAAAGATTTAATGAAAGTTGGTCAGTGGGTATGTAATAGTCCAAAGGGCTAAACAGTTAAATAGAAGTAAATGAAGTAAATGTTACATGTTATCATCATCTGATTCGTCTTCTTCCTTCAAAGATTCCTTGGCCTATTTCTCTGCCTCTTTCCTTATATCTTTTGGAACAATTCCATGTCTTCCGTTAGTTATTTCACCAACCCAGCTGAGCTCTAGTTCAAAAGCTTTATCCTTAACTTCATCGTGTACTATGTAAATTATTTTTGCAACTTCTTTAACAACATCACGGCAGGTCATTTCTTTCATCTGAAGCTTTTCAATTTCTGTCTTCGCAGCTTGCCTGGCTTTGCCAATGGCACAGCCCCAATAACCACATGAAACACCCGATGAGTCAATCACGTAGAGCTGTGCACCATCATCACACTGTATGACCCTAACCAGAAACTGCAGCGAAAGGGTCTGACAGCACTGTAGAGTGTATAGGCATGTACATACACGGCCACTCTGTCTGCAAGATGTTTTAGTGGAAGGTTATATCCAAAGTTAGATCTAAACTTGGAAGCCTCTTCTCTTGCAATGTCTGCTAAAGAACGAGCATCTGCCAACAAACCTGCTAGTGCCATTCAGACATGCCGATCCACATTAAAAAGTCGTTTGTTAGGACCTTCTTCATAAAGTTTAGACAGGACTAATTTTTCTACCCCAGAGACAACGCCATCTTTACATCTGATTCCAATAGCTGTACTACTATTTTCCGTAGCTTTCATAGCATACTCAACTTGAAAAACTCTTCCGTCAGGAGAGAACGTAGAGGCTGACAGGTCATACCTGGTGCCGATTGAGCTCATCGTGCTAAAACCACTGGGACGCCTAGGGCTTCAGGGTCTAAAGCGATCCCCCTCACCCTGTTCTCTTTCTGCTTGAGGAGTGTGGGTGGGCTTTTTCTTGCCCAAATCCAACCTCTGACACCAAAGATGCCATAGTTCCACTTCCTGAGTTAGAGACTGTTAATCAAAGGAGGGGCAGGTGAGGGCTTTGGCTAGAGATTTGCCATGTAGTGTTTCAAACTCGAACCCAACTCTGGACTTAGGCAAGAGAGCAGTCGGGTTGCTCATCAGGACAGGCTTGTTTGACAGCAGCAGGCTCAAGTTCTTCTTTTCCTTCTCACTTACCAGTTCAAACTTTTTAATGCTGAAGTGAGTTTGAGAAACAGCTAAAGGCCTGACCCCTGCCCCTGAGGAGTTTACAAATCTGTAGTTAATTGTGTGCTCTTGACAGGTATTGATAAGAATATAATTCAGCTGATTAATGTCTTTATGGTATGTCAGTGGAGAAAAGAATAGTGAAATATTCTCTAACAGGCAAACCAAAGGGAAATGCAACAGCGGAAGGAGCTAGGGATGAACCTGTCACAGATCCTGGTCGAGTTATACTCTTTTCCACATGGACCTTGCCTTGCCTTCCCTGGGACCATCTCCTCCACCTTCTCTTTCCTTCTCCAAATCTTGCCCATCCTTCAAGGACCAGTTAGACCACTGCTCCTCCAGGAAGCCTTCCTGGATGACTCCAGACTCCATTAACCTGTTTTGAACACCAGGATTAATAACCTCTGCCACACAGTTTAGAACTTAATGATGTACTTAAACTCTTTGCTGCTGTTTTGTGTGATTTCCCAACTAAATGATAACTCTTTTGAATAATAATAATAGTAACAACATTAAACTAGCTAATATTTATTAAGCATTTATTATGAGCCTGGTACTTTGCTAATACTGGGTTGGCCAAAAAGTTCATTCGGGCTTTTCTGTAACATGAAAAACTCAATTGAACTTTTTGGCCAACCCAATATAGCTATATAATTTATCTAATTTCATCTGCCCAACAACCCTATGGGGAAGTTCTATGATTATTACCATTTTACAGTCGAGGAAGCTGTGTTGTAGGATAATTTTCAAAAAGGGAAAATAATGACTCACACAAACATGAAGTGAACACATATCAAAGATTTTATTTAACTCACTAATTAAAGAGAAAACCCTGCAATTTGTTAAAACCAACTGAAAGGAGAATCTGAAGAGCAGACATTTATAGGCAATCAGGAATGCTGAAATGAAGTTGCTAATATGTTCAAAACTGGTTAATATTCTATGTGTACTAAAATTTGAAATCATCTTTTCTACTGGGCAGAAGCCAATTTTATTTTATTTTTAAATTTATTTTATTATTATTTTTTTTGAATGACTATTTAGCAGAGGGAGGAGATGGCCACTCTGGAAAGAATTGGTCTTCCGGCATGCGAGGCAGTAGAAGAGTCTGGCTATTAAAGGACTGGAGTAACAGAGCTTCTATCATTCAGCCTGGACGTCTATCAGCGCTGAACAGGAGTAGCAATGGTGTTTTCTCTACAGCTGCCCCGACTGGGCCTTACCCCTGGATACTTAGCCTTGGACCGTGTCTCACTGGTCCTCTTAGAAATCTGTGAGCTACTTAAAATCCCTTAACAAATTTGTTTTCTCTTCTTTTTGTTTTTGTTTTTGCGGTACGCGGAGCACAGGCTCCGGACGCGCAGGCTCAGCGGCCATGGCTCACGGGCCCAGCCGCTCCGCGGCACGTGGGATCTTCCCGGACCGGGGCACGAACCCGCGTCCCCTGCATCGGCAGGCGGACTCTCAACCACTGCGCCACCAGGGAAGCCCCTGTTTTCTCTTTTCTTCAGAAACCAATTTCATCTCACCTTTTATCTCAACGTTCATTTGCATTTCTATGGCCCCACATTATCTGCATTACTACCAGTTTTCCCAACTTGCAGAGCTATAAATGAGTCTAGTCAAAAACAATGAAAGGGGGACTTCCCTGGCAGCTCAGTGGTTAAGAATCCCCCTGCCAATGCAGGGGACACGGGTTCGAGCCCTGGTCCAGGAAGATCCCACCTGCTGCAGACGAGCAACTAGAGAGAGCCCACACGCAGCAACGAAGACCCAACACAGCCAAAACTAAAAATAAAGAAAATAAATTTATTATTATTATTTATTTACTATTAATTAATACTGGGTCTTAGAGTTCTTTCATACTTAGGTATTGAGCACAACACCTAGTGCATATTAGGTGTTCCGTAAGTGTGGATTGGTTAATTGATGAGAGTTTTTGAATGATGGATTATAAAGCTTGTGGTAGATTGAACACTGTGACCAAAATATTTTCCATCTCTTTCACCAAGAGGGAGAGTCTAATTTCCTACTCTTTGAATCTGGAATTGCCTGTGACTTGCTTTGGCCAGCAAATATGTCAGAAGTGACAATGTGTCAATTCTGGAGCCTAGACTTCCAGAGACCCAGAAGCTTCCACTTTCACTGTCTTGGGACCTGCCTTTACTGAGTAAGAAACCTCTTCTCCAGAAGGTCTTCTGGAGCCCCAGTTAACCGTCGTATATGTGAGTGAGGCCACCTTGGTCCATCCTGGTCCACATGACTGCAGCCACATGAGCAACTCCAGGTGAGACCAGCAGAAGAACTGCCCAGCTGAGCCCAGCTAAAATCGTGACCTCATAAATTGTTGTTGTTTTAAGCCTCTAAGTCTTGGGGTGTTTTGTTATGTGGTGATGGCTAAACTGATGCAGAGGTGTCAGTGCAGTCATAGAATGTCAGCCGGGAGCAGGGGACAAGTGTTTATTCTTTGGGGATGGAGACTACTCCCTGTGATTGAATTTCCTGGCTCAGCCGTCCTGCGCCCAAGCTGACTGGGACCCCTGTGCTGCTCCTTGACAGAAGTATTACTACCTGGGTATGTTGTTTGATCCCAAACCTTGTCCACGGAGAGGAGCCGCTTTGACAGGCTCATTGTCTGCCCTGGGCTGGTGACTCATTAGAGCAGCGGGACTCCACCCTCTTCAAAAGAAGAGAAGCGACACTCTTCTAGGAACTTTACATCTAACAAGGACATGGTGTGTCCATAATAAAGTACAAAGTTAAACCTGTCGTTAATATCTGCCTCCTCCCTTCCCTCATATGTGTCATGTGACACTTTTACTTTCCAAACATCTTTCTACTTAGCTTGTTTGAGTCCCAACGTAGCCCAGTGAGTGAGAAGGACAGGTGAGGAGATCAAGAGGTTTGCCTAGCACCACACAGAGCTTAATCGTGGGCCAGATCCCAGGCTTCCTGCTGCAGTGTCCAGTGGCCCAGTGCTGGGACTGCCTAGAGCTGGTTGCATGTGTAGCCCTGTCTCTCTGAGGGCCCTCAATCCAGGCGGTACATCCAGGACGTATGTATGAACTCGAGATGATGTCAGGGTGGCAGTGTGGTGTCAGGGAAGACCTCCATTCAGTTCTGTTAGCTCCTTCAGCTGTGTGATCTCAGGCAGTCACTCAACCTTGCTCGGTCTCAGCTTCCTCATTTGTAAAATAAGATTTAAATTATATCTACCTATACTTAAAAAACCTGTATATAGTGGTTGCATCTGGAGTAAGGTATGGGGCTGGACATATGGGATAGTAGGAAGACCTACTTTTCTTTTTTGTTGTTATATTCACTGGTTTTATTTTTTTTTAATTTGTATTTATTTTTTGGCCACGCCTTGCAGCATGTGGGATCTTAGTTCCCCGACCAAGGATCAAACCTGTATCCCCTGCAGTGGAAGCGTGGAGTCTTAACCACTGGGCCGCCAGGGAAATTGTTTTATTTTTTAGATTCCACGTATAAGTGGTAACATACACTATTTGTGTTTCTCTGTCTGACTTACTTCACTTAGCATAATGCCCTCCAAGTCCATCCATGTTGCTGCAAATGGCAAAATTTCATTCTTTTTTATGGCTGAGTAGTATTCCATTGTTTACACCACGTTTTCTTTATCCATTCTTCTGTTTTAATTTTTTTTTTTTGGCTGTGCCACGTGGCTTGCAGGATCTTAGTTTCCCAACCAGGAATCGAACCCGGGCCCATGGCAGTGAAAGCGCTGGGTCTTAACTGCTGGACCGCCAGGGAGTTTCCAATCCATTCTTTTGTTGATGGACAGCTTGGCCATTGTAAATAATGCTGCTATGAACACTGGGTTGCATGTATCTTTCGAATTAGTGTTTTCGTTTTCTTCGGATATATACCCAGGAGGGGAATTGCTGGATCATGTGGTAAGACGTACTTTTCGTTGTATATCTTTTTTACCATTCAAATTTGTAATTGTGATGATTGAGCTTATGTGAACTTGACTGGGCTACGATGTGCCCAGATGAGTAGTAAAACATTATTTCTGGGTGAGTTGTTAGGGTGTCTTCAGAGAGATTAGCATTTGAATCAGTAGACTGAGTGAAGGAGATCGTCCTCACCAATTTAGGTGAGCATCTTCCAATCTGCTGAGGGCCTGAATAGAACAAAAAGGTGTAAGGAAGGGTGAATTTGCTCTCTCTACTTGAGCTGAGACATCCATCTTCTGCCTTCAGACAATGGTGCTTCACTGGGCGCTTGCATTCAGACCAGGACTTATACCATTGGGCCCCAATTCTCAGCCTTTGGACTCAGACTGAATAACACTACTGGCTTTCCTGGGTCTCCAGCTTGCAGGCAGCAGATTGTGGGATTTCTTGGCCTCCATAACCGTGTGAGCCAATTTCTATTATAAGTCTTGTCTTGGAAATTCCCCGGTTGTCCAGTTGTTGGGACTCTGCACTTTCACTGCCGCCGGCCCAGGGTTCAATCCCTGGTCGGGGAAGTAAGATCCTGCATGCTGCATGGTGTGGTCAAAAAAAAAAATCAAAATAAATAAATCTTGTCTTATATATATCTCTATATATTCTATTGGTTCTGTTTCTCTGGAGAACTCTGATACAGTAATCGTAGGGCAAATGTTATTAATTCAGTAACAATGCTAATTAACCAAGAAATAAATTATTAGTTCATAATAATTCTAATTAGCTAATAATAAATACATCTAAAAAATGAAATTATGTCTTTTTCCAGTGGCGTACCTGGAAACTCCTTCCTCTACAGGACAAAATTATTTTTAGAAAGAATCATTCTTTTCTTGATTCACTTTTTAGCTTAAGAACAATTAGTAATTTTAAAATATTATTATTATTTTTGTGGTACGCGGGCCTCTCACTGCTGTGGCCTCTCCTGTTGCAAAGCACAGGCTCCGGATGCACAGGCTCAGCGGCCATGGCTCACGGGCCCAGCCACTCCGCGGCATGTGGGATCTTCCCGGTCCGGGGCATGAACCCGTGTCCCCTGCATCGGCAGGCGGACTCTCAACCACTGCACCACCAGGGAAGCCCTAAGAATATTATTTTAAAAGATATTATTCAGATTCAGTGTAACATTTCATGTATGACCTGAAGTTTACACTTACCAAGCAAAAATATACCTTGCAGTTTGCAGTCATTATTTTTAATCTTAAACACAAGTAAAAGTTGGAAATGTCCACATAGAATGGCAGAGTTGGAGTTAGCCAAGGGCTATTTCTTTATAATTACCGTGTCTGGTCGTTGTCTATTTCCCATCTACTATTTAAACCCTGGAAGGTGTATTATCACAAAGGCTGGCTGGGCAAGGGCTTGGACAATTCTGAACTGTTACAAACTTCTTGCCAAATGAACAGGTATCATTGTTGAAAACACTGGGTGTTCACTGCATACAGAATATACTATGTTCATTGAAAGATAAGTAATGAAAGTGTGTTCATTTGAGGCTTACACATTTATTATCAAAACTCAACAGTCGGGCTTCCCTGGTGGCGCAGTGGTTGAGAGTCCGCCTGCCGATGCAGGGGACACGGGTTCGTGCCGCGGTCCAGGAAGATCCCACGTGCCGCGGAGCGGCTGGGCCCGTGAGCCATGGGCGCTGAGCCTGCGCGTCCGGAGCCTGTGCTCCGCAACGGGAGAGGCCACAACAGTGAGAGGCCCGCGTACAGCAAAAAAAAAAACAAACAAAAAATACCTCAACAGTCATCACGGCAATTGTTTAGCACTTAGACCAACAAAAGATTTCCTTATAGAATATTTTATCATTTACCCTGTTTATTTTTTGGCCACACCACTAGGCTTGCAGGTTCTTAGTTCCTGGACCAGGGATGGAACCCAGGGCCCCGGCAGTGAGAGTGCCGAGTCCTAACACTGGACCACCAGGGAATTCCCTCACGGACCTTGTTTAGAATTGTCTATGCATGGGAGTTCCCTGGCGGTCCAGTGGCTAAGAATCTGCGCTTCCACTGCAGGGGGCACAGGCTTGATCCCTGGTGGGGGAACTAAGATCCCGCATGCCTCACACTGCGAGGCCAAAAAAAAAAAAAAGAATTGTCTATGCATGAAGATAATAAAAACAGACTTTTAGTCAGTTTTATTGTTTTTAAATTCTCTGCTGACAACGATCCCCCTTGTTGCCTAACTCAGAGTGGACTACTCCCACAGCCCTGCCCTCCTTACAATGTCCTTGTTAAAGATCAAATGGGATAGTATCTTCCCGGGTCTCAAACTCAAATTCAAATGCTACAGGGTTCAGAGGCACATATGTGAAGCGGTGTAAGTCACATAGCACTGTGCAGCCTATGGAAGACTGTGGAGGGTGTGTCCTGCCTAGAGGCGTTCACTGTCAGTTTTCCTTTCTGAGACATATCCTTCTGTGGCATAGGCTGACACCCTGTGACACCCATGAGTAACAAGCAATTCAGACTGAGGTCTGGGCTGATTTCAAAGCTCTTTCCACTATGCCATGGTAAAAATACCACCTTACTTTTAAACTAATTCATAGATGCGTACTGATTTATGTCCTAGGTAAGGACATAAGAAACAAGGGAGCCCTGGAGAAGTTGAGACCAGAAGCAGGTGGGATTTAGATGAGAAGTGAGTCTACTGGCCCCTGTGCTTACAGGAGGAGAGAAGGGGATGGACCGCAGTGACTGCAAGTGTGGCTCTGCATGAGGGAAAAAGGTGCGGGGCTCTTCTATCTGTGGGGTCCTCACAGTTTAACAGGGTAAGCATGCCACCCACGGGAGCATTTACAATGCAAAATTAGTTTTTAAATGACCAGAGAGATGTTTGTTGCAATTCAGTTTGTGATAGCAGAAAACGAAAAGCAATGTAAATATCCAAAACTAAGGGAATGGTTAAATAAATTATGCTGTATCCATTCATTGAAGGGATACTATTCAATCCTTAAAAATAATATTTATTTGACATGGAAAGAAAATCCCATTATCTATATGATGTGTAAAGAGGAGATTACAAAACAGTGGGTACAAGCCAATCTCACTTTTGTGAAACAAAAACAAAAGATCTTGAAGGCTACACATCAAGGTATTAACAATAGTTATAATTAACAAAGGCTAGGTGGAGGTATTCTGGCGGTTTAACATTTTTCTTATTTCTGCTCATCTGTGTTTTCTAATTTTCTACAGTGAACACATCTTGCTTAGGTAATAAGGAAAACCCACATTTATTTATTTATTTAAAAACATTTATTTATTTCTTTGGCTGCGCCAGGTCTTAGTTGCCAGCACTCAGGATCTTTTTTGAGGCATGCGGTATCTTTTTATAGTTGTGGCATGTGGGATCTAGTTCCCTGACCAGGGATCAAACCCGGGCCCCCTCATTGGAAGCGTAGAGTCTTAGTCACTGGACCTCCAGGGAAGTCCCCACAATTATTTGTTAAAGTGTGGTGAGAGTCAAGTGGACAGGGTCAAAGATTGTGTTAATAGGTTAATAGGACTGAGCTAATCCGGAAGAGAACCTCGTAGGAGGCTGATGACTTTCCACCCAGGGTGAAGGAGGGTGAGAGGTGTTTGTGTGTGTGTGTGTGTGTGTGTGTGTGTCGGGGGGGGGCGGGGAGGGGGGCAGATGGAAGGCAGGACCAGGAAACCTGGGATAGCTTAGGCACAAAGGAGATATCAGGGCCTCACACCTACCATGCATATTGCCAGTTCCTTGACTGCTGGACTATGGTCATTTGCCACTCTGTCGTCACCTCTAGCATGGCCCTCCAGAATGAACTTCAAGCATAGATGAACTCTGGATGGGACTTCGTCCACTGAGGTCATTTACACTCCAAGAGGCCATGATTCTATGAGCTCTGCCCAGTGGGAAGGTTGAAAAGAAATTGGAGGTGAATGCGGGTGGAGAAACCGACTATCAGCAGCTTTGGCCAGATGGTGGTGCTATAAGGCAGAGAATCAGAGCACAGCACGGTCGTCCCGGGTTAGGCGGGAACAGCCGTCTGCTCCTGGAAGGCCACCAGGAGGCAGAGGAAGGTTAAGAGGGTGCTGCTTCCGGAGGGCCTGCTGGAGTCCCTGGTGTACAATGCCATCAGCTGCCATTTGATAAAACGGATCATTGTAACAGTGAAGTGCCAGGGAAAAATCAGAATAATTCAAACAGGTGCAGATTTGAAACTAAATGCTCGGACTTCCCTGGTAGTGCAGTGGTTGAGAGTCCGCCTGCCATGCAGGGGACATGGGTTCGAGCCCTGGTCTGGGAAGATCCTACATGCCGCGGAGCAACTAAGCCCGGGCGCCACAACTACTGAGCCTGCGCTCTTAGAGCCCGCGAGCCACAACTACTGAAGCCCGCGTGCCTAGAGCCTGTGCTCCGCAACAAGAGAAGCCACCGCAATGAGAAGCGTGCGCACTGCAACAAAGAGTGGCCCCTGCTCCCTGCAACTAGGGAAAGCCCGCATGCAGCAATGAAGACCCAGCACAGTCAAAAATAAAAAATAAATAAGTTTATAAAAAAAGAAAGAAAAGAAAAGAAACTAAATGCTCAAAGGCAGTTCAAAGGACCCGTCTAAACATTGCCCTCAGCCCTCCCCTGCTCCCACATACACTACTCTCTGCTGTGAGCCTCACTCACCCACCATGCCTCTTCCTTCCCTCCCTGTGTCTTCCCTTCCTTCCCCATGTTCACTGAGTGCCTTCTGGGTGCCAGACCATTTAGCCAGAGCCTGGGGAGGAAGCCAGAGCCTGAGAGATCTTTTGAGCATGAGGTAGGAGGGAGCTAAGTGAGGGACAACGTGTGTGCGTAGGTGGGGGTGTGACTGGCAGACAGGACCACACTCCCAGGTCCTTGGGCTGGAAATGTGTGCCTGGTTAGAAGAACCGGGTGAAGCCCAGTGTCGCTGAAGGCTGGTGAACATGGAGGAGACTGGAAAAGATGGGGCTGGAAAGAGGGGACTGACCATGTAGTTTGCACGTTTCTGAGACCATTGAAGGATTCCAAGTAGGTGACGGATATGATGAGAGTTATTTTTAAAGAGGACCACACTGGATGGTGTGTGGAGGATAGCTAAGGGGTCACAGGCAGCCATGAGAAGGCCTACTGTTAGGGAGATATTGTAGTACAGAGGAGAGATGGCTGCAGCCTGGACACCATGTGTAGATGAAGAGAAGGGGACAGGTTTGGATTTATTTTGGAAGTAGACTTAGTAATTCATTAGCTGCAGAGGGATGGGGTAAGAGAGAAGGAAAGGTTGAATATGATTCCCAGGTTTCAGGCGTGAGCAATTGGATGGGTGGAGTATCATTTACTAAGATGAGCAATAATTAAGAAGGAACCGGTGGCGGTTAAGATCAATAGTTCAGTTTTCAGTTTTAAACAGGTTAAATCTGAGATGCCTAAGAGACATCTAAAAGGAGGCATCAGGAACTTCCACGGTGGTCCGGGGGTTAAGACTCCATGCTTCCAGTGCAGGGGGCACGGGTTCGATCCCTGGTCAGAGAAGATCCCGCATGCCTCGCGTTATGGCCAAAAACAAAAACAAACAACAGCAACAACAAAAAATAACAAAAACAAAAGGAAGCATCAGGTAGAAAGTTCCATAGACTAATCAGGAGCTCGGAAGGAAGATCTGGGTTGGACATCTAAAATTGGGAGCCTTTGGTCTACAGAAGATGGAGTTAAAGCCATGGCAATGGGTGAGATCACTCAAGGAAATAGTACACGGAATAAAAGCAGAGGAATGTCAGCGTTTATAGAGCAGATAAAGGGGGTGAGCTGAGGAAAGAGGCTGAGGAGCTACGTCTGGAGGAAAACCTGGAGTGAGGTGTCAAGGAGAAGAGGGAAGGAGAGTGTTGCAAGAAGGAGGGAGTGTTCATATTCAGCTGCTGAAAGCTAAGAGGTCAAGGAATAGAAGGAATGTCAAGTGTCAACTGATTTTAACAATGTGGTGTCTCTGGGAACCTAGGCTAGTGCAGCTGCCATGGGGCAATAGGAGCCCTGGCCAGCCTGGAGTGGGCTGAGGAATGAACGGGGCAAGGGAGGGGAGAGCCTGTGGAAAGGAGCAGAGAGCTAGGGAAGGAGCTGCTGGGTCAGCGGTCCAGGGAGCTTGTCTTAAGGTGGACAACAGTATTTGAATGCCAATGGGAGGACCCAGCAGAGTGAGAAAGAAATCTGACGGAGGAGAGAGAGGAAGGTCAGCTGATGATGTGCGGGAAGGGATGGGGTCCAGGCCTTGGCTTATGCTATTCCTGCTGCCTGCAATGCGCTTCTGAGCCTCACCACCGCCTTGCCACCTTGTATGGGTCCTTCAAAGACCAGCTCAGATGTCACTGCTTCTGGGACATCTGGAAGACAAACGTGGTCTCCACCCACTCACAGCATGTTTATAGCTGGATTATAGGTTTTATCATACATCGTCGATGACAGAGACTAACTGTCTGTATCCCAGCATTGTGTCTGGCACCTATACAGGAGGCCTTAATAAATGACTTTGAATGGACGGCCAGATAAATGAATGGGTGAAGTGTGGCACCCCATACCACGGTAGTGGGGAAGGGCGATGTTGGTGATGGAGTGGAGTCCTGACAGTTCACAGACCCTCTCATATTATCTCTCAAGGAATCTAGCTTAAAGGATCCGCCCAATGTAGATGAAGAAACAGAAATCCACACAGCAAGCCTGGAGGTCAGAGGTGAAGGGAGCAGGACTGGGGCGGGGGCCAGGGGAGGCGCCTGAATTCCTCTCTCCCAGCACTTAGCGGGGATCCTCAGGTATTTTCTAATTAAGATGAGAAGAAGCAGCAGGGGCCCTCTGGAATGTAAACGTCAGATAAGATCAGCACCCCCCTCCCCTCCAGGAAGCTTCCATTTTCTTTCTTCTAGGATGAATAACACATTCTTTCCCAGGAACTAGTTTCTGCCCCCTTTAGTCCCTGCAATTTATCCTCTTCCCTGGGGGGAGTGAATCTTTGCGTCCCTAGTGCTTTCCATGCCCCCTGCTTCAGCTCTTGCCTCCATCTTTTGGGTCTCTTTTCATCCCTTACGGCTTCCTCATCCTATACAGGGCCTGTGCTTCTGAACCTGGAGGGGGGCATCTCACTTTAATCATAATATGAACATCTCTTGGGTTTGGGCTTGGAGGGGTCAATGACCCCTGCTGTGGGCTTCTCTATCCTCTCTCTTCCAGGATGGTAGAACAGGTGTCATCATTGGATCAATACACCTTTCGTTCAAATAATCAATTCCAGCCAACATATGGGACCAGGCACACCAAGTACTAAAAGAACAATCTCGATGAGTGGTCCTAATGAGAGGGCGCCAGGATCTGGTGCCAGGGCTATGGGGAAGGCTTCAGGGAGGAGGTGTCATTAGTGCTGAGCCTTGAGGGAAGTGTGGGAAGTAGGAAACAGAAGAGTAGGGGGGATTATAGAGGCGTGGGCAGGAGGCAGCTGAGGAAACAATGTTAGGGAGCAAAGAGTTGGGAGAAGGAGGAGACTGGAGAGTTAAGTAGGGAGACAAATACGGGGTGATAGGAGAGATGGAATGCAAGAATAAGGAGGTGGGATTTTATACTTTCAACAATGAAGGTGTTTGTCGGGGGAGGGAGTGGTGATAGGGGACAGATGGGGATTTACAGATAATTCTGGAAGCAAAGTGTGGACTGTTGTCCAGGGTAGAGAGGTAAGGGTCCCATGGTCTCTTATCTCCCCCGCTTCTTACCCTTTGCTGTTGCCACTGTCGCAGCGGGCTCACGAATGTTTGGAGCAGAGATCCAGGATGCGTGGGACTGAGAGAGCCAGGAGACACACGTCCCCCCATCTCCCAATCCAGGGATTCTCCAGCCCTTGGGTCCACACTTGGCCAGTGGTTCTGTCCACAATGGAGCGTCCCTGCCTCTCGGGTGACACAGGACAGGGTGAACTCTTCTGGACCAGATGACCTGGCACCATTCAGGGAAGGGTTCAGTTCACTGGTGCCACCTGGCTTCTGCAGGCTCTGACCTCAGTGGTGGGGTGGTGGGTGGGAGTGGGGAATGGAGAAGCAAGCGGAGGGAAGAAATTCAAGAGCAAGGGGATGGTTTGGAGCAAGCTCACTGGGTCTGGGAGTACATCCCAGAGGCTCAGTCCAGTCACAGAGGCTCCCCAGATTGTCTCCTTTCTCTCTCGTGACCCCCAGACCCAGGCCTTACCAACCCCCAGAAGTCAAGACCTGGGAAGAGAATTGTTCACTGGAACGCAGATCCTGGGTCTAGGAGAATGTCTCCCCAAGACAGGGAATGGAGGCAATGATCTCTGCAAGACTGTTTTGTGGGGGCATTGGCTGGGCTCTTGGACTGCCTTCCAGGGTGTCTCTGGGAATCTGAGCCTGGGCTGTTTGCAGCTGCTATTACAGGAAGGGAGAGAACTTTCAGCAAGCATGCTGGGATCCCAGACCCTTGGGTTTTCATTCCTCCCTCTCCTTGTCCCAGGGCAGGCCACTTGCCTTTCTTCATGCCATGGCCCCCTTCTCTGACCCCCTGCCCAATGCCCAGTCCCCAGGCTGCCTCACTGGGGTGAGGACACATATCCTGCATCCTCATTGGGCATCCTGATTGTGGGAGAGCCCCTTACCAAGTGCTTCACTTTGCTCCCCTGGGAGTTACAAAGACCAGCTCTAATTTCTCTTCTCCTAAGTGACAGGCCTTCAGATACTTGACATCACAGAAAGTAGAAGGGAACTCAGAGGAGACTGAAGGCTAGATGTACATTTTGTCAGTGAGGCAAATGGCCCAGAGAGGAAAGAGCTACGTTAGAGTTGCATAATGAGTCAGCCTGACCCAACCCAGGTCTTCTGATACCACCCAGGGCGCCTTTCTTGCCTCCCAAGCTTCCTTTTCTCCAGGCCAAACTCTCCTCTCCCTTGAGATCTTACGTTGATCTCCTCAGTCCAATTTCACTCTTAGGTGGGCACATTCTATCTCTCCTTGAGTTCACCCTGTAACTTATATGTTGTCTTGCCCACAGGGGCTTAGCAGTACAGGGCTGTCAAGGAAGACTTCACCGGGTGAAGGAACAGTCGAGGTAGCCCATGCCCACTGAGTTCCTTCAGCGTGCTATGCGTTTCACTTACTTTCATCCCCACCCGGTGCTCCTCCAAGGTGGGTTCATTTAAATGATGAAGAAACCCATGTGAGGAAATGAGTGTGTTGCTCAAGGTCTGACCGCTGGAAAGGGTGAAGCCATGGCTGCTGGGCAGCTGGTATGCCCCTGGGCTGCTGCGTGATCGTTAAAGCATGGGAACATTGCACTTGTGTCCCATTTGGGAAATAGTTACTGCCTGAGCTGTCCGCGTCCCCCCACCCTGTCTTGTCTTCCTGGGATCCCTTCCGCAACCAGCTCTAAGGAGCAGGCGTTCAAGCTTGGAATCTGTTTGCTCTAAATTTAAGCCTGGGCTGATGCTGCAAGTCCACAATTCCTGAAACCCAATCCTGAGGTCCAGATGACCCTTGGGATTCAGAATCTTTCAGATTTTAGAAAGGAAATGTAGTGCTTATAATGTATAAGGAAAACCCCAGTGAGGTTTGAGGTGGCCCCTGGAATCACGGAATCACATACTTTACTATTTATGCAGTGAGACGCAGAAACATTCCTCCTAGGTGGAATATATAAAACCTTGATGTTTCTAGGTTAGGTTTTGCAGGTGAGTGAATTACAAAAAACTTCTGGGTCCAGTGGTTAAGATTCCACGCTTCCACTGCAGGGGGGCGCAGTTTCAATCCCTGGTCCCTGGCTGGGGAACTAAAAAAAAACTTCTGGTCTTCAGAGCTTTCTGGAGTTCGAAATTATTAGATGAGGGTTTGTTATTGCCTTTTGAGGATCATTGTACATCACTTAGTGGGAGCTTGAACAAACAAGAGAACTTGCTGGGGAGGGCTGGGGAGGGGTGAGAGAGGCCTGGAAGTGGGTGGCACGTGAGACACAGCTCCAGGGAACCCCAGCAAGGCTTTGCTTTGACCAGGGCTGTCACAGTCCAGCCACCCTTAGCCCTGCCAACCCAAGGATCTGAGAGCTCTGCAGAGCAGAGCGTGGCTGGGCCTGGTGCCAGACAGGCTCAAAGCAGTGCTAAGGTGGGCAGCAGGCCTTTGAGACCCTGGATGGGCAGAGCCAGGTTCGACAGGCAGGATGTCACCTCCTTATTTAGGCCCGAGGTCTTGGGGCAGCTAGGGGGCTGGCATCCTAGATAGTAGCTGTAGGGAAAAGACCTCTTTGTCTGTGCTTTTGGCTCAGCTCAGCCCCACTGTATGCTGCTGCTTCTTCTGCCAGTCCGAGGTTATCTCTCTGGTGATGGACTGACTGCCTGAGACCTGGCATTTGCCCGCCCATGCTCTCTTGCCATTGCTACAGCCAAGAGCAGACTCAGATTCTCTGGGACACTATGAACATGTATTTATTGAATACCTACTATGTGCTAGGCACTCAGTTGACCTTGGGGGCTGTGTTCTCATTATTCTCTCAGCTGGAACGCACACTTCTCCCAGTGCACAAGCCCTAGTATCCCTTGGATTCCACTTGTGCATGAATCATGATCACCGCCTTTCCTCTGAACTCCTGTAGTGTTTACTGCCCTGCCATTCCTTGGCTCTGAATTTAGCTCATGACCTTTCTTGAATCCTTGTCTCATACTTCGTTGCTTGAATTTTTATTTGAACACTTTCTTGTTTTGAATCAGTTAGGGCTAAGGTCTCCACCTGGGTTCAAGCTACCCCCAAAGTAGGAACCTGCCCCTCCTTCCCCTCCCTTGAACACGTGTGGAATGCAGGATTGACCCCAGGGGAGAACTGCAAAGCCCTTCAAAGGAGAGGTGGAAAATGGTGCCTGGGGCCTGTAAACATTTGCACTGAGCATTCCTAAATGACAGCAAGATTTATAGTTTTAGCATTTCCTATTACAAAGGTTGTTTAAGTGACTCAGGGAGGCTGTGTCATTTCTGTACCTGGAAATTTAAAAAAATGGTAGCAACTACCTTACATGAGCTTAGTATTCATTCCCCATGCTTTAATATTCACTCTAGGCTTTTGTAACATACAGGATTTTCCTCTGGCTAGGGTGGCTTAGGTTGGGGCCTGTTGGAAAGCCCTTGAGGTTTCCTGAGAGTCTGTGGCTGTGAAGTGGGGCCACAGACTGAGGAAGTTCAACTATTCTCCCACTGGGTTCTATTTCTTTGTACAAAGAGGAGCTAGAAAGGGAGAAAGATGACTGTTAACAGCTTAAAAGATCCCCCTACTCTCCTTATTACTCCTTCCCTTGAGTGTTCTGCCTGTAGAGTCCCATCTTGGTAGGTTATTCACTCGTTTATTTGTTCATTCATTCACTCATTCATTCAAAAGGTAGTGAGAGGGCAATACTGCATCATTTGGGTGTGTTATGGATGCAGAATCTGAGGCGGAAGCTGGCCTTGGGGCTTTTTCATCTCACAGCATTTTACTCCAATCACATATCCACACAAGTGCTTCTCTTGAGATATCTCGAAAATGGGAGAAGAATAAAATTGTTTATCCTCCACAACTGCCTGGAGAAGCTCAGAGATCAGCTGGACTTCCTTGGTGGTACAGTGGTTAAGAATCCGCCTGCCAGTGCAGGGGACATGGGTTCGAGCCCTGGTCTGGGAAGATCCCATATGCTGTGGAGCAACTAAGCCCGTGCGCCACGACTACTGAGCCTGCGCTCTAGAGCCGGCGAGCCACAACTACTGAGCCCGCATGCTGCAACCATTGAAGCCCACGTGCCTACAGCCCGTGCTCCGCAACCGGAGAAGCCACTGCAATGAGAAGCCCACATACCACAACGAAGAGTAGGCCCCGCTCGCCGCAACTAGAGAAAGTTTGCACACAGCAATGAAGACCCAATGCAGCCAAAAATAAATAAATTCTAAAATTACTGAACTCCAGATTGTTTAAAAAACAAAACAAAAAAATAAATAAATTTAAATTAATGGAATTAATTATAATAAAAAATATAATTTCCTCAGTCACATTAGCTATATTTCAAGTGTTCAGTAGCCCCGTGTGGTTAGTGGCTACAATATTGGACAACACAGATATAGTATACTTCCGTTACTGCAGAAAGTTCTCTTGGGTACTGTCTAGAGGCAGAAGGAGGAAGAGGAATGGGTAAGGCAGACGGGTCATATATTCAGACCCAGATATATGTCATCAAAATGACAGAACCAACTGCTCTAGGCTGTGGCTTTTAAACTTTTTTGATTAAAATCCAAAGTAATATATATAACAGATCTCTCCCTCTGTCTCTCTCCACGTATACATCAAGAGTTTCATGAAACGGTATAACAGTATTCACCCTTACCACATGGGATGCACTCTGATTTAGTTTTTTAACCTATTCTATTAATTTTATTTAAAAAATATATTTAGACTTCCCTGGTGGCGCAGTGGTTAAGAATCCCCCTGGGGATTCTGCAGGGGACATGGGTTCGAGCCCTGGTCCAGGAAGATCCCACATGCCGCGGAGCAACGAAGCCTGTGCGCCACAACTACTGAGCCTGCGCTCTAGAGCCCGCGAGCCACAACTACTGAAGCCCGCGCGTCTAGATCTCCTGCTCTGCAGCAAGAGAAGCCACTGCAATGAGAAGCCCACGTACTGCAAGGAAGAGCAGACCCTGCTCGCCGCAAGTAGAGAAAGCCCCGTGTGCAGCAATGAAGACCCAACACAGCCAAAAATAAATAATTAATTAATTAAAAATATATATATATTTATATGCTGGTTAGTCAACTCTTCTGCTGATACCCTTCCATTTGAAAAATACTGCTTTAGATGTTAGTGAGGGTAGGGCAAGGTGATGGGGATAGAGACGTTTAGACATCAGTCAGGGTAGGGCAGGGTGATGGGGATAGAGAAGAGTGAGGAAGGTTTCCTGGAAGAGACTGTAGTGGCTTTTGGAAGAAGAGGGAAAGGAGCGATATGTCTGGCCAAGGGAACTAACTTGGGGTGTAGGACATGGGCCACAAGGGACTGTAATTCATTCCCCAAACCTAGGAGGCTTCAAAGCCTCTCCCTGCTTCCCTCCCTTCCCCCTGGCCTCCCAAGCCCTTTCATCTGGCCTTGAGTATAAATCATTAGCTCTAGCTGGGGACACAAAGCAGGACTCTAACACAGGTATGTGTGGGAAAGGCCTGGAGGAAGTTCAACAGTGTAAATGAATGTGTTCAGATCCTGACAGGTTGGGTGGTGGAGAAAGGTCAGTTAATTTGGCAGGCACCCACTCAACCCTGCTGCTTGGGGTGGGGTGGGGGGGAGCTCTGTGTGCTTTAGGCCCAGGGCATTGCAACGCCTGAGAATCCCTAGCAGCTTACCCTAAATCCCTCCTGTTGCAGCACCCGCCACTTCATCATGTTCTGATCAGGGCCTTTGGGAGAAACAGCTTCCCAAGACCTGAGGATCACTAAAACCATTCATTCATTCAAATTCCTTGAGTTGTTCTTTTGTAGAACAGTGCTTCCCCAGTTCAGCCCCAGGCAGGTGGGGCTGAGGCCAGCAGTGGAGCTAAATCTGTACACAGTGCTTGGGGCTCCCTCTACACAGGTTAAGAGAATAATAATCACTCACAGATAAAATCTCATGGAGGAGGGAGTTCTGTGTAACTTCAGCAGGCAGAGCTGTGTCTAGAAAGTTGGAAGGAGGTAGATTTCAGCCCAGTATAAGTAGAAATAATATTTTTGGAATCAGAGTGCGCAATGGGGGCACTATCTTAATGTCACTTACAGGCTATCTTTAAAAAAATTTTTTTAATTCAAGTGTAGTTGATTTACAATATTGTGTTAGTTTCAGGTATACAGCAAAGTGATTCAGTTATATATATATATATATATATATAAAATTTTTTTTTAGATACTTATAGGCTATCTTAAAGTCGTCACACTGAAGCCAGATGTCCGGAGGGCTACAAAGAAGATTCCTACCCTGAGAGGCCAAATTTGAACATTCATTCATTCAAACATTTATTGGCCACCTATTATGTGCACTGTACTAGGTGGCTGGGGTCATTTCTGAGGACAAAGCAGATCAAAATCCCTAATCTCCTGGAGCTGACATGGCTGGGAGGTGGGAGGAGCGGAAAGTCAGGCACTGTGTGACCTGGCAGGCCTCCTATAATTCCAGGACTGTAGAATGTGTGGAACTCTATGGAACCTCATGACTCACTTCCGCCTGTATCATTTCAGGTAATCCTCACCACAACCTTTCAAGTTGTTAGGGCAGGCCAGGCCAGTGTCTACCTAATAAACGTGTACTCAAAAAAGCAATATCTTTATTCCACTCAGGAAAAAAATCAGGCCCAGAGGGTGGCTGACTCAAGGTCATGGAGGTAATCTGGTTGGGACAAGGATTCAGATTTTAGAACCTCCCAGCTTTTCACACTCTGGTCCGTGACCCAGACCAGGTGGGGCTCGAAAACCTCCCCCCTTACCCCCCTTTCCCAAGGAGAGCTGAGGCTTTCCCTAGGGTGGGGAGAGGGGAGACGGACCTGGGCCGGGGTGAGGGGACTGACTGGGGGTGTGTGTGTGAGGGCGTCTGTGCACCACCCTTCTCATTCCTGGTGACAGTAGGCATAAGCAGATTGTGACAGGCCTTCCAGAGAGGGAAAGGGCAGGGGCAATTATGGAACCTGAGAAGAGGACATGGGAATTCTGGTGCTCAACTACCTGTAATAATATCAAGCCTTACATAACGCTTACCACGGGCTGGGCAGGGTCCTATAAGCTTTACACCTGTCGATTCATCTATTCCCACCGCAACCCCAAGAAGCATGCACTACCCTTAGCCCTATTTTAGGAACAAGGAAACTAAGGCATTGACATAAGGAAACCGCCCAGGGTCACCCAGCGAGTGAGTGGTTCTCCTGGAGTTTGTGGCTGGGCAGCCCAGCTGGAGGGCTAACCTGGGTCCGGAGCCGTCCTTGCTCCCGATCTCCGTCAGCGGGCACCTGGCCAACACGCTGCCCTGGCACCCGCTGGCCCTGCTCAAACCAGACCACATCCAAGGCCTCCTCCAAGGTCGCAGTCCTCGTGGGCGGGGCTGAGGGGCAAAGAGGAACTGGGAGAACAAAAAGAAGCTTTGTGTCTGGGGGGGGGATTCCCCTTAAAGCCACAGGCCTGGTGGGAACGGATGGGGATGCCGGGAGAGATGGAGAGGTGGCGCCAGAGCCCGGGAGCGAGGGGAGCGAGGGGCGTGCGGACGGGCGGCGAGGGGTGGGAAGCGGGACCCTAACTCTCAAAAATTCGCCCTAAAGGACTCTCTGGAGCTGGGAGAGCTGCTTCCCGGCTCTGCGCCGCCCGCCGTCTCGGGTCGTGTCCCGAGCAAACCGCGTGGGGAAGTCGCATTCCGGCCCGCGCCCTCCTTTCTCTCGCTCAGTCCCCACATCCTCGGGTCTGCCTCTCCCGCCCCCCTCGCGTCCCCCGTCCCCAGCGGAGTCAGCGGGGGGCGCCTGGGTGTCTGCAGCCCCGAGAGCTCAGGGCAGTGCCGCCTGTCCCGTGGCCCCGCCGAGGCTGGGCTCGCACCTGGGGCAGGGTCGCCGCGCTTCCTGCCGCCGCTTCCCCAGCACCCCCCAGCTGGGAGAGTCTCCTGGTTTCCAGTTTGTCCTGGGGCTCCTGGGAGCAAGTCCCAGTGCGAGTCCTGTGGCACCTGCAACCAACCCTCAGTCTCCTAAGATAAGAAGGAGAACTTTCCTGTCGTAACACATAACACTCAAAGGGAAAAAAATCTCGTGTGTGCGTGTGTATTCGCGCGCGCGCGCTGAACGCGCGTAAATGTTTAGGATAAGGATTGAATATTAAAATGCAACCTTAATTTTTTGGGGGGAGAAAATAAATGCGAAACATTTTACATACCCATTTTTTAAAAATTAAACTTTTTAGTTTGAGATAATTGTACACACGTGCAGTTGTCAGAAATAACACAGAGAAATCCCATGTACCCTTTACCCAGTTTCCCCCAAGGGTAGCATCTTACCAAACTATAGTACTATAGTACTATGTCACAGACGAGATTTTGACATTGATAAAGTAAAGATACAGGACATTTCCATCACCACAAGGATCTCTAGTGTCGTCTTTGTATGGCCACGCACACTTCCCTCTGGCCCCATTTCCCCCTTAACCACCGCCCCCCCGCCCCCATCCCATCCCCCGCAGTTACTAAGCTGTTCTCCATTTCTATAACTTTGCCATTTCAGGAGGGACTTGCCTGGCGGTCCAGTAGGTTAAGACTCCGTGCTGCCAATGGAGGGGGCCTGGGTTCTAGCCCTGGTCAGGGAACTAGATTCTGCATGCCGCAACAAAGACTCAGCACAGCCAAATAAATAAATATTAAACAAACAAACAAAAAGGAATGGAATAGAAATGGAATCATATAATATGTGACCTTTTGGGATTGGCTTTTCTTAGCATAATTCCCTGGAGATTCATCTGGGCTATTTCATATGTAGCTGAGAAGTATTCTACCACATGGATGTGGTACCCCAATTTAACCATTTACCTGTTGAAGGACATCAGTATTTCTTCTAGTTTTTAGCTATTTTAAGTTTATTTTTAAAATAAATTTATTTATTTTATTTATTTATTTTTGGCTGTGTTGGGTCTTTGTTGCTGTGAGTGGGCTTTCTCTAGCTGCAGCGAGCAGGGGCTACTCTTCGTTGCAGTGCGCAGTCTTCTCATTGCAGTAGCTTCTCCAGTTGTGGAGCATGGGCTCTAGGCACGCAGGCTTCAGTAGCTGTGGCACACGGGCTCAGTAATTGTGGCTCGCGGGCTCTAGAGTACAGGCTCAGTAGTTGTGGCGCACGGGCTTAGTTGCTCCGTGGTATGTGGGATCTTCCCGGACCAGAGCTCGAACCCGTGTCCCCTGCATTGGCAGGTGGATCCTCAACCACTGCGCCACCAGGGAAGCCCTTAAGTTTATTCTTTGTTGTTGGTTTTCCTATACAGGTTCTTGTATGAAGATAAAGTTTTTATTTCTCTAGAATAAATGCCCAAGAGTGCAAATGCTGGGTTGTGTGTTTAGATTCTTTTAAAAATTAATTTATTTTATTTATTTATTTTTGGCTGCTGGGTCTTCATTGCTGCGTGCGGGCTTTCTCTAGTTGTGGTGAGTGGAAGCTACTCTTTGTTGTGGTGCAGGCTTCTCATTGTGGTGGCTTGTCTTGTTGCAGAGCACGGACTCTAGGTGCGTGGGCTTCAGTAGTTGTGGCATGCAGGCTCAGTAGTTGTGACTCACAGGCTCTAGAGCACAGGCTCAGTAGTTGTGGCCCACGGGCTTAGATGCTCCGTGGCATGTGGGATCTTCCCGGACCAGGGCTCGAACCCGTGTCCCCTGCATTGGCAGGCGGATTCTTAACCACTGCGCCACCAGGGAAGCCCCCGTGTGTTTAGATTTTTAAGGAACTGCCAAACTGTATTTCAAAGCGGCTGTGCCATTTTGCATTCCCACCAGCAATGTATGAGTGTTCCAGTTTCTCCACATCTGCTCCAGCTTTTGGTGTTGTCCATTTTTAAATTTTAGTCATTCTAATAGGTGTGTCGTGATCTCTTATTGTGATTTTAATTTGCATTTCCCTAATAGTGACATAGAACATCTTTTCATGTGCTTATTTGCCATCTGTATATCCTCTTCAGGGAACTGTTTCTTCTGGTCTTTAACCCGTTTTCTAAGTGGATTGTTTATTTTTCACTGTTGAGTTTTGAGAACTCTTTATATGTTATAGACACTGGTACCTGTAGGATGTATGGTTTGCAAATATTTTCTCCTAGTCTGTTTTTTCATCCTCTGAACAGCTTATTTCACAGAGTAAACACTTTTAATTTTGATGAAGTCCAACTTAGCAATTTCTTCCTTTTATAGAGCATGCTGTTGACATCAAGTCTATGAGCTCTGCCTAGCTCTGGATCTCAAACATTTTATCCTGTGTTTTTTTCCTTATAGTTTTATGTCTTCCACTTAAGTTTGTGATCAATTTTGAGTTAATTTTTGTATAAGGTGTAAGACATGGGTCAAGACGGTTGTTGTTGTTTTTTGTTTGTAATTGTCCAGTTGCTCCAGTACTGCTTGTTGAAAAGGCTATTTTTTTCTCTATTGATTTATTTTAATGCTTTTGTCAAAAATTTGGGCATATTTGTGTGGATCTATTTCTGGGTTCTCTATGGTGTTCCATTGATCTGTGTGTCTGTCCCTCCACCGATACCACACAATCTTGATTACTATAGTGATAATAATGTCTTCAAATCATGTAGACTGATTTTTCCCGCTTTTATGTAATTGTTTTAGCTATTCTTGTTTCTTTGCCTTTCCATATAAATTTTAGCATAATCTTGTCTCTGTCTAAAAAAAAAAAAAAATCCCATTTCATTGTTGTTGTTGGCAATTTGTTTCTTCTTTCTTTTTTAATTTGTCTGTCTTGCTAGAAGTTTGTAATTTTATTCATCTTTTCAAAGAAATAGTTCTTTGTTTCACTGATTTTCTCCATTGCTTTTCTGTTTTCTGTGTCACTGTTTTCAAAATTTCTGTTCTCCTTATTATGTTCTTCTTTCTGCTTGCTAAGGGTTTATTTTGCTGTTCTTTTTCTAGGTTCTCGAAATGGAAGCTGAGCATAAATTTCTCTCTCAACATTGGTTCATCTGTATCCTACCACTTTTAATTTAATTTTTCATCTGTATCCTACCATTTGTAAATTTTCGTTCACTTCAATGTGTTGTTTTCTTTGTTTTTTTTTTTTTGCTGTACGCGGGCCTCTCACTGTTGTGGCCTCTCCCGTTGTGCTCCGGACGCACAGGCTCATCGGCCATGGCTCACAGGCCCAGCCGCTCCACGGCATGTGGGATCTTCCCAGACCGGGGCACGAACCCGTGTCCCCTGCATTGGCAGGCGGACTCTCAACCACTGCGCCACCAGGGAAGCCCACTTCAATGTGTTTTTAAGTTTCCTTTGAGACTTCTTTGACCCATGGATTACTTAGAAGTGTGTTGTTTAGTTTCCAAGTGTTTGGAGATTTTCTTATTATCTTTCTGCTGTTGATTTCTAGTTTGATTCCATTGTGGTCAGAGAAAACATTCTCTATTATTTAAATTCTTTTCAATTTTTTGAGGTTTGTTTTGTGGCCCAGGATATGGCCTGTCTTGGTATATGTCCAGTGGGCACTTGAAAAAAATGTGTATTCTGCTGTTGTTGGTGGAGTGTTTTATAAATGACAATGAGGTCTTGGTTCATGCTGTTTTTGAGTTCCTCTATAGCTTTGCTGATTTTCTGTCTAGTCGTTCTATTAATTAATAAGAGAGGGGTGTTGAAGTCTCCAACTATAATCATGGATTTGTCTATTTCTCCTTTCAGTTCAATCAATTTTTTTACTTCACAAATTTTACAGCTCTGTTGTTTGGTGCATACACATTAGGATTGCTATATCTTCTTGGTGAATTGACTTTTCATCATTACGTAATGTCTCTTTCTATCTCTGGCAAGGTTTCTTTGCTCTGAAGTCTACTATATCTGATATTTATATTGCCACTTCTGCTTTCTCTCGATTGATATTTCATGATATATCTTCTTTTTTCATTCTTTTACTTTTATATCCTTGACTTGAAGCGAATTTCTTATAGGCGCATTTATAAGAGAAAAACAAAAGATGACTTTAATAGACCGCCTACTTATTTTAGAACTAGAATCCTATGACCAGGTAATTACTGCCGAAGATTCCTGTGGGTCAGACCATTCTGATTATTATGCTGGCCCGGTTGCCTTTTAAGGTAACCAAACCTACCTTGCCTCTGGTGGTCAACTGCTGCCCCTGGCTGTTCCATGCTGGGATCCATCATTGCTATCGAAATCAGGAAGCCCATTTCCATAGCAGCCCATCCATCTTCATTCCTGAGTGCAGAGAAAAATCAGCACAGCCCTTTTTAAGCAGGCTGTGCTTCTCTTACCAGTATATTTCTCAATGCCTCAGTGAAGGACTTTTCCCCTAGGCCCTCTTGGGGGAATTATTTAGGGATGAGTGAGTGGATTGTACATGATAAATCCGCTTCAACATTCCTCTCTCTTTAAGTCTTTGGATTCCTTTCTCTGCATTATGCAACAGGATTTCTTGCATTGCAGCTTCATTTGTTGTACACCACTCCTGAATCCAGATTTTAACAAATTAACTAAGGAAAGAGATAAAATCATTCCTAACTGCTGGAGTTAGCACACCGAGCTTGGAATCTCTGAACCCATATTAAAAACTTCAGCCCAGGGAATTCCCTGGTGGTCCAGTGGTTAGGACTCTGTGCTTTCACTGCCAAGGGCCTGGGTTCAATCCCTGGTCAGGGAACTAAGATCCCACAAACTGCGAGGCGAGGCCCCCCGCTGCAAAAAAAAAAAATCAGCCCAATTCTAAAACTGTGTTCCTCCCTCTCTGGTTTAGCATCTTTAGAATCCCACCCCACCCATATTCCCCAAGTTTATGTTTAATAATATAGCAAAAATCTTTGTTAATCTTGTGAGTCTTTTCCTCTAGGGTCCGATTTTGTACTTGTCCCCCTAGTTACGTGTCCGAGGCGCCCATTGCACATTGACCACCTCAGGTGAGCCTTTTACAGAGTCTCCAAGCAAGACAGGACCAGCCTCGTTAGACGGAGAAGGAAGGGCTGCCTCTGCCAGACAGTGAGATTTAGTAGGGCCTGGGTGTTCAGCATCCTCACATAGATCCCAAAGCCCCTTTGCGCATTCTTAGGATTCCTCCTTAATCTCTCGGCTTTTCCCATGAGACCTGGTAAGGTTTCAGCGGCATCAGCCCTGTGGCTACGGGAGTTAAGAGATTCATCTGGGAAGTCTTTCTTAGGAGCAGCCCGGTCCTCTTCAGACAAAAATTTAAAATTTAAATTTAAAAAGAATTTAAAATGTCAAGCTTGCCATTTCCTTTTCTTAGGCTCAAAGCAGCCAGACCACACCAGAGTCCTTGATCTCCTTTTTCCTTTCTGTGAGGAAAGGAGGGAAGGCCATGGTGCCGACCCTCGGTACAACTTGGGTCTGACTCTCAACACTGCTTGCCCAATGGAATCACCTAGGGGCTCTTTTAACATTTGCCTGGAGACCTGCACCCCAACCTCAGAACAACTGAGTCAGGATCTCTGGAGATGGGACCTGGCCTTGGTATTGTTTATAAATCTCGCCAGGTGATTCAAATGTACATCCAGGGCTGAGAACCCCTGGGTTAAGTTGTAATCCACACAGGAAAGAGTTTGGGACTGGGAATCTGGAGATGTGTTTTCCTGCGTTAAGCTTCTCGCTCTGTAGCTTCGGACAAGCCACATGATCTCTGCGAACCTCTACGCCCACGTCTCTGGGCCAGAGCCAGTAATAACCACTGCCTTGCCTACCTCACAGGACTGTGATGAGGATCAAGTGCATAAGGGCCCTGGGAACTGCGAGACATTGTCCGATGGGAGGGCTAGTCATACCCCACGCATCATCTCGGGTTACTTCGATCAACTTAGTTGCAAACACTGCTCAGCCTCTGCCAGGGACTTTCTGCTTCATCCTCGGGCAGGTACACATCCCATAATGTTGGCTGGGGTCAGTCTAGTCTCAGGCCTGTCTGCTCACCGTACCACATCAGTCTCTCCTGGCTAAGGGCCCGGGTAGATAGATTCCTCCTGGCTGAATTCCAGTGGTGGCCAGCCAGGGCAGCGCAACCCTTTGTAGGGGCTCATCAGACTTCCGGGGCACCTATGTGGTCAGAGGGAGCACATGCCATGTCATACTTACACATTTGGAAAATGGTATGGCAGATGGGGCAAGAATACTACCTCGATGGCTTTCCTAAAACAAACGTCAGAAAGTAAAGCTCTACCATCTTGCCCCAAGGATTCATATCCTGTAGACTCCTGCAAAGACTGGGGTCAGGGGACAAAGTAGGGGTTGAAGAGAGATTGGGAAGGAAGAAGCGGGATAGGTGATTGTTATGTTTATTCAGGGAAGGTAGGTTTAAGAAGGATGAGAGGCGCCTCACTAGGGCGCCTTGCTTTCAGGTAGGAAGTTTTCCTCCAGGTAGTAGAACCCAGGCGCCCAGAGGCAGTGGGGTTCCCTGCCTGCAGAAGCTCCCAGGTGACCTCTCGTGGGGCTCAGGAAGAGCAGCCCTTGCTCTGCTCGCTTTGCAGCCTCTCTGACTCATCTTCTCTTCGGGGCCTGACAGTGATTAAGACGCCCACCCCCTCCCTCTGGGGGCTTCCCTGCACCCTTAGGGGCTGCCTGTCCTGGCCTCATCCTCCTCTGGGCCTCTCAAGAACAAAGGGGCTTGAACAATGCTGTCTTTAGCTTTTCTCCAAGGACCCTCATGTTTTTAGAGACTGCAGAATAGATACACTGTATTTTTTAAGTAAAAACTCAGTTTTCCATTAGTTGAAGATTCATTATCCTGGGATCATCACCTTTTCACTTTCCTGACTACAATTCTCCCTGCCTCCTCTATCCAACTTATAACACTTGTCACCTGTTAACATGCTATATCACATTTATTATCTGTCTCCTGTCACCAGAATATAAACTCCATGAGGATAGGAATTTTGTCTGTTTTGTTCACTGAAAATCCCTAGTGCCTAGAAGAGTGGCTGGTGCATAATAGAGGCTCAGTAAGTTTTTGTGTGAGGAATGAATAAAAACGCAAATACTGTTGACCATTAGGCTGTGACCTCCACGAGGTAGAGGCAATACCAATTTTCTTTACCACGTATATAATCACAGGGCCTGGCACAAAGTAAGCACTTCATAAATATTTGTTAATATGGCAGTCCAGCATACCATTTTAGGAATTTATAGATAAATTCCTAGATATGCTCACACAGGGCATATTAATTAACATTAATTGCAGCATTTTTGCGAAAGCAAAACTACTAGAGACCAAGACGTGCATCGCTAGAAGACCTTGGTTAGGTGAATTTGCACTCCACACACTAGAGTACCAGGCAGCTATTAAAAAGAATGAGGTATATGTGAAATTAAATATAATAGCTCCCTTCCCATCAAACAACAGTTTTCTTTTTGGTTGTTGTTGCCGAGACCTGAGAGAAAATTATTGAAGTTCCTTCTAAAATAATGATCCTAGGGAATTCCCTGGTGGTCCAGTGGTTAGGATTTCATGCTCCCATTGCAGGGGGCATGGGTTTGATCCCTGTTCTGGGAGCTAAGATCCCGCATGCCACATGGCGCGGCCAAAAAATAATAATAACAACAACAAAAATAAAATAGGGACTTCCCTGGTGGCACAGTGGTTAAGGATCCTCCTGCCAATTCAGGGGACACGGGTTCGAGCCCTGATCGGGGAAGATCCCACATGCGGCGGAGCAACAAAGCCTGTGCGCCACAACTACTGAGCCTGCGCACCTAGATCCCGTGCTCCACAACAAGAGGAGCCACCGCAGTGAGAAGCCCGCGCACCGCAACGAAGAGTAGCTTCTGCTTGCCACGACTAGAGAAAGCCCGTGCGCAGCAAAGAAGACCCAACACAGCCGAAACTAAACAAATAAAATAAATAAATTTTTAAAAAGTAATTATTAAAAGTAAATAAATAAATAAAATAATGATCCCAACATCATTCCTATACAGATGCAATAGAAATTTTATGTAAAATTATATCATATATATTTTAAAAATAAATTTATTTATTTATTTATATTTTTGGCTGCATTGGGTCTTCGTTGCTGTGTGTGGGCTTTCTCTAGTTGCGGTGAGCGGGGGCTACTCTTCGTTGCGGTGCACGGGCTTCTCATTGCAGTGGCTTCTCTTGTTGTGGAGCAAGGGCCCTAGAGTGCATGGATTTCAGTAATTGTGGCACGCGGGCTCAGTAGTTGTGGCTCGCGGGTTCTAGAGCGCAGGCTCAGTAGTTGTGGCGCACAGGCTTAGTTGCTCTGCGGCATGTGGGATCTTCCTGGACCAGGGCTCAAACCCACGTCTCCTGCGTTGGCAGGCGGATTCTTAACCACTGCGCCACCAGGTAAGCCGATATATTTTGTATGATGTTTCTCAAACTAGATGGTTGACAAATTACTAAGGCGAGGGTCAGGAAAGACCTAGATATCATTTCTCAAATTGGTCTGTGGAGCATGATTGGACATTACACAGATCAAGGTTCTGATTTTTAGAAAGAATTTGTAGAGTGTAGTAGTTATTCTTTATTGCAGATTAAGAGCAGATTTATGTGTTATAAACATTCAACTGGACAATGGGTAGGAAAAAATTAATTGAAATTGGCATTGAAACAGGGGAGGTGACAGAATGCATAATCACTACAATTCTGCATTTCCCCCCCTCAGTATTGGGCTAACGATATCCTTATAGTAAATGGAATATGCATATGGATTCCACATGAAGGTAGAAGAAATTCCAAATTCATTCATCTGGGTAAAATAAAAAAAGTAAGTTTGCATATTTTGATTCAGAAAGGTGTCCAAATTATACTGTGAAATGAAGAAAGCAGAGTTTAAGAAATCAAGATGAACAGTATGAGCCTGCATACCTACAATAAAATGTGTTTGTATATGTCTAGTTTAGGAAATTATTTTACAGTGGTTACCTCTGGGGAGTGGAATGGGACATATTTTTCTTTCCTTCTTTCTGCTTGTATTTTGTGCTTGTTTTTTATACTTTTTAACTTAAAAAGGTAAATTATCATTCCAATCAAAGCGTATTAGTTTTAGACATCCTTTGTTTTCACTACTAGATGACACACTTCCAATCAGAAGCACAGAACTGTGCAACTAGGGATTATCATACTAAGTGGAGTAAGTCAGAAAGAGAAAGACAAATACCATATGATATCACTTATATGTGGAATCTAAAATATGGCACAGATGAATCTATCTACAAAACAGAAACAGACTCACAGACATAGAGAATACACTTGTGGTTGCCAAGGCGGGGGTTGGGGGGTGGCGGGTGAGAGATGGATTGGGAGTGTGGGATTAGCAGATGTAAACTATTATATACAGGATGGATAAACAACAAGGTCCTACTGTATAGCACAGGGAACTATATTCAATATCCTGTGATAAACCATAATGGGAAAGAATATGAAAAAATAATGTCTAGGGCTTCCCTGGTGGCTCAGTGGTTAAGAATCTGCCTGCCAATGCAGGGGACGCGGGTTCGTGCCCCGGTCCGGGAGGATCCCACGTGCCGCGGAGCAGCTGGGCCCGTGAGCCATGGCCGCTGAGCCTGTGCGTCCGGAGCCTGTGCTTCGCAGCGGGAGAGGCCACAACAGTGAGAGGCCCGCGTACCGCAAAAAAATAAATAAATAAATAAATAAATATATATATATAATGTCTATATAATGTAAAAAAAAATGAGATAATACCTACTCCATCGGGATGATCATGAGCATTACATGAAATAACCTGGCCAAGGACCAAGCAAGAAGCAAACTTTCAATGCATAGTAGCAATTAACAGGATAATAATTACTGCAATTATTTACAAGAAAACCACTCACACACACACACACACACACACACACACACACAAGCACAGAACTGGAAGTGTTCATTATTACCCAATTGGGTGGTTACTGAAGGGGACCACTTAGATGGGAACCACTGGTGTAGACTAATCCTTCACCTGCCATGATTGCATTTACTCCAATTCTAGCCAGACCTCTAGGACTCTTAAAAATCATATCCCATTCTCAATTAAGTGAATGAGCAGAGCATAGGGGACCACTGATTTGGGGCTGAGTGTAGGAAGGGTGTGTGGGGAGAAGCAGTGGGCCGTGGGTTGTGGATGCAGGGTGACAGGGATGGGGAGGGCCAGTTGTGCTCTGGTCTCGCCTCTTCCCCTTTCCTTTGCCCTCTGTCCTTGGCTCCACTTCCCTCTCAGGCTCAGATTTCTACTAAGGAGCACCTGTCAGGTGGGGGCTTTATGATCAGTTTTCTTTAAGGTTAAGATTCACAATTCTATTGTAATTTTCCCCACTGCCATTGGCCCATCCTATCTACTGGCTCCCTTTTTCTCTGAGAAGGTGACCAGACTCTTCTTCTGCCCACTCCCCAACCCGTATGAAACCTCTGGGCTCAGAGGCAATTTCTGCCTGATCAGAGGGATAGGACTATGGAGTCAGGGCATTCGTACGCTCGCAGTAGGAAATGAGCCACGGAAGACACAAAGTGATACGCAGTAATGTCTCAACTTTTATTGGCCTCTTGCTCCCCAGGGCACCCTGCTTCTGCTGACTCAATGCCTCAGAACTTTGGTGTCTGAGGTCTCAGACACCACTTTGCCGTCCACGAACTTCAGGGTGGTGGTCTTCTGGATGGTTTGCATGGAGTTGCAGCTGTCCACGGCGTCAGCGAGACTAACAGAAGACAAAGCCCCAGTTATAAACAGCACCGCAGAGAAAAGAGAAACAAGGAAAGTGGAGAAAAGAAGGCTCCCGATCCCCGCCTGCATGTCCCAGTGCCCCTTCGCTGCTTCCTCCATAAAAGGAAAACTGAAAGCCAAATTCCACCTGTGCTCCAAGAACGGCTAGGAGCAATATTTAGTCTATTCTCTTCTCGGGGCACGCGCAGAGCACCGGTGCAGTGCTCAGTGGGTACCAATGAACAGGCACATGGGGGGTTTACAAAAGCTCAGGCTTTGGGGAGAAGTGGTAGCTTGACCCCAGCTTATACAGGTAGGAGGAGAGCCCCACTCACCTGAAGTCCTCCCCATCTTCCAGGAGGCGGCGGTAGGTGTTGATCTCAGCCTCTAGCTTGACCTTGATGTTCAGCAGGGCCTCGTACTCCTGGGTCTGGCGTTGTCCCTCCGCCCGGGTCTCGGCCAGCTCTGACTCCAGGTGCAGGAGGACACCATTGAGCTGCTCCATCTGCATGGCATAGCGGGCCTCCACTTCCCTCAGGCTGTTCTCCAGGCTGGCCTTCTGCAGGGGCATAGGGAGAGGGTCGGGTGAGACAGGGTGGAGGGAGAGTCTCTGCAGCTTTCAGCCCTCTTTGAAACTTTGAGTGCCTACTGTTTGCCAGGTACTAGGGTAGTGAGTAGAAGCGGTGGGAAATACAGAGAGAAACAACTCTTTCTGAGCGAAAGGCATTGAGCGCTCTCACCAGATTTCTCATGGAGTCCAGGTCGATCTCCAGGGACTGGAGAGTGCGTCTCAGTTCCGTGAGTGTCATCTCAGCAGCTCCTATCTCAGCGGTCTTCGAGGTGACCACCGTGGTGCTCTCCTCAATCTGCGGGGGGGATATAGTCCTCAGGTCCCTCCTTCTCTGTCGGCCTCCCTCCCGCACCCTCGTGCCTCTTGTGCTTAGCCTGGCATCCATCCCTCTCCCTCGTGTACCTGCTGGGACCAGTACTTGTCCAGCTCCTCTCGGTTCTTCTGAGCCAGCTCGTCATACTGGGCCCGGATGTCTGCCATGATCTTGCCGAGGTCCTGAGCTTTGGGGGCATCCAACTCCACGGTCAACCCAGAGTTGGCAATCTGGTTTTGTAGACCCTTTACTTCCTAAAGGAGAAAGGGACAAAAGTGAGGAGGTGCTCAGGGTCAGAGCTCCAGGAAGCCTCTTCACCTGTGACTGCCTCTTCCAGGAAGCCTACGGGATCAGTTGGAGAACAGAACAGGGGAATCTCTTGACTTTGCTCTCTGGGCGTTGCCAGTTCTGGGCCTTCTACTCCAGATGGCTAAAATGCCAGCTGTCAACGCCATGCTTGTCACTCACAGGTGGTGGTTTCTCTCTCCTCCCTTCACCCTGTCCCTCCATCTACAAACCTGCTCCTTGTACCTTCCTCCCTCACCTCCTCCATCAGGTCTCACTTCTGCTGCTAGCTGTTTCCACTGTGGTCCTCATCTCATCCTCTCACCCATGGCCTTTTGACCTCATCACACTCTAATTCAGGCGACCCACCGAGCGTGGCAACAGTCTGATGAAGAAGCACTCAGGCTGGTAGTTCTAAACTCCCCTGCAAGGCGGCTTGCAGGCGGCCTGCTCCGTCTAGTCCCCGGCCCAGACTCATCTTGGTCCCTTGGTTCCTGGCTTGGCCAGGGTCCCCTGCTTGCCTCCTCGTGGTTCTTCTTCATGAACAGCAGCTCCTCCTTGAGAGCCTCGATCTCAGTCTCCAGCTGCAGCCGGGTGACATTGGTGTCATCAATGACCTTGCGGAGCCCGTGGATGTCATTCTCCACAGACTGGCGCATGGCCAGCTCTGTCTCATACCTGTGGGAGTGGAGGTGATTGGAAGGGCCCCGTCTCTGATCCTGAACCTTCTCAACCCATGCCACCTACTAAGAGCAGCCCCATGCCCACTGCAAACCAGCCACCTGATTCACAAATCAGGCAGTAATCCTCTGAGCACTGTTCCTGGCACTTGGGGGACAGTGTTCTTACACTGCGTTACGTGAAGAATAAACTGATGGAGCCTCACTCTCATCCACCCAGCTCTACCCACAGCTGAACAAGATCCCCCTAACGGACCCCAGCTTCCTAGTCCCCAGCCTTACTTGACTCTGAAGTCATCAGCAGCAAGACGGGCATTATCAATCTGCAGAACGATGCGGGCATTGTCCACAGAACTTGCAAAAATCTGGGGGGATTGTAGAGAGAGGTCGCTCCATGAATGGGAAGTCAGTGATGGGGTGGGCTGAGTGTGTGGAGGGTGTCATGTGTCTCAGCGAAAAAACCTTCCTAGTCCTTGGAATAACCAGAGGCTTTCCTTGTATACCTATCCCCTTCTACCTGTGCCCCCTCACACTGTTCCCTCCTTTCCTGGAGTCTCAAATCTCAGCGTTCCCAGTCTCCTGCTGCCCTTCCTTCTAGGCCTCTGTTGGCTGGCCAGCCCGGAAGTGAGCAGTTACTAAACCGCCCTCTCCCTGGCCCTCTCCCAGCATTTTTCCTAGTGCACCTGCTCCGCATACCCCCGCCCCACCTGTGGGCCTCCTCTTTACTCCCAGATGACTCAGCCTTATAGCCACATCTGCTTAACCCCTCCAATTGTCCCCTCTCCACCAGAAGCCAGAGTGTCTGGGCCCTCTTTATTGAGCCTTGTTTCACTTCCCTCTATGCTGTCCACTCCTCTGCGAAGCTCCCCCCTCCTCTTCCCACTCTGTCCTGGGGAAGGGCGCCCTCCTGTGCCCATTCACCACCCTTGGGGTCCCTGTGACCAGGGGCGATGTCTATGGAAATTAGGGGCATTCCTAACCTTCTGCGGGTGGAGTTGGGGGCGGGGCGGGAGATAGACAAGGGGAAGGAGTGCGTGCACCCCACCCTACTAAAATTCCTATCCTTGGGGGAGGGAGAGGAAGAGGGGAGTGGATAACTGGAGGGTCAAACGTGGCTGGGAGTTGGGGCTGCTCCCTCCATGCCCCCTTACCTGAAGCCTCAGGTCCTCGATGGTCTTCAAGTAGTGCCCCCAGTCTCTGACCTGGGGTCCCTTCTTCTCCAGGTGTTCCCGGATTTTGCTCTCCAGTCTCCTATTATCGGCCTCCAGGCTCCTCACATTCTCCAGGTAGGAGGCCAGGCGGTCATTCAGGTCTTGCATGGTCTCCTTCTCGCCCTGGATGCCCCCTACACCCACCAGACCCCCGGCCATCCCGGCGCCCAGGTTCCCGGACCCCCAGCCGCCCCGGACGCTGGTGGAGCGGGACACGGAGATCCGGGAGCCCGAGCCCCCGGCGCCTGCATAGACGCTGGCAGCGCTGCTGACCGGTCGGACACCGTGGCCAGGTGACTGCGCGGAGCCCAGGGACCGGTAGCTGGAGAAGGTGGACTGGGCGCTGAAGCTCATGTTTGTTCCGCGAGGAAAGAGCGAGGCCAGGACTCAGGTGCTGGGCCGTGGAGAGTGTGAGGTCCGCAACTCAAGTTATAGCTCTCAGGGAGGGGGTGGGTGGGAACCCGCCCCCCGACAGGCCCCGCCTCCGCCACCAGAGTCGCCGCGGAAGCGCGGAAGCCTGCGCCACAGGTGGACCGCGGGGACTCCGCGCCTCAGGTTCCTGACCCTCTCCAGCCTTTCCCCGCCCCCTCAGCACCGTCGTGCTAAGGTCACCCTCCAGCCCCCAGGGTGGCGGTGAGTGAGTGGGGCCGGGACAGCCGTGGGCAGCAGGTGAAGTTGGCTCTGGCAGCTGGGACTTCAGGGCAGGAAATGACGTCATGGTACCCCCCCTCCCCCAGGTAGGGGAGGTACAGGCCTGGTTGAGAATTTGGGGGATGAGTGTTGGGGTCGGGTGTGAGTCTCCGTCGTTGTCCTCAGCTGCAGCCCAAGTTCCCACCTGCAGGGGGCATCTTGGGGAATCCCGGAACCCTAGGAATCCTGGGGAAGAAAAGTTGAGGGCTGGAGAAGAGGAAGAGAAACGCGATTCTGAGCCTCAAGTCTGCTGGTTTACACTCGACCGCCCCACACACTTGGTTCCCAATCGTGACCTCCTGCACTTGTTCCCTAGCACACACTCAGCCCCTATCCTATGCACGTGTATCGTCAATTACTCACAGAAACGCTTACTCACCAATTACGTTCACTCTGAACCTTCCCACTCCCTCCCCATCCCTCAGCCCACTGCTGCTGAGGCCTGGCCTTCCTCGAGCACTCTGTGGTTTGAACAGGAGTCCTCGCCTCTACACACCTGCGAATCAGCCTTACCCACACCCTGGGTAAACAAATATTTCTGAGCACTTCCAGTTCGACAAATATTTGTTGGGCACCTACTGTGCATCAGGCCCTGTTCTAGTTGCTGGGAGAGCAGCAGTGGAAAGAGACCAATAATCCCTCATGGAGACTGCCATGTGTCCCATTTGTTATGGGGCCTGAGAGGACAGACACGCACACCTCCAAACATTCTGGCTGAGACTCAGCACTGGTGGCCAGCCCTTTCTCCCTCCTTACTAGGACTGTTCGTCAGGCCCCCTCCTTCCCCTGCCTCTCCTCCAAAGGCTCTCTGGATCCCAAGCCTGTCCCCAGGGGGCTGCCTCCTCCAGGAAGCTTATGTCAGGATATGGGTGAGAAGGATGGACGTAGGGAAGTTCCCCCTGCTCCCTTCACCCCTGAAGCTGGATGGTGACCCTCTGCTGAATGAGCTGGAGGAATCCTGAGGTACTGGGCGTTCAAGTCTGTTGCCACCAGCAGCTCATTTGTCTGGCAGGGCCTGGCATTACACACCTGTCTGTGCTCTTTGCTCTGGGGAGGACCTATCTGAACTGAAGAGGTGAAGGCAGATGGGAGAGGAGGAATGGGAAGAGGAGGGGCCCCAGGAGTAGCTAGGTCAACGGACCAGACAGAGGGGAGGCACTGCTCAGATGAGGGGCTTGGCCCTGGATCATCCCAGGCCTGGCACCTTCTGGTGAGGAAAGCCCCTCAGCACCCAAAGGGAGCTGGCTAGGAGGGGTCAGGGTGGGAGCTGGCCAGGGGAGGGTCAGGGCCTGCTGAAGGTCAAAAGGCAAATGGGATTCAAATTAGCATACAAATGAATGCCCACTAGTTTTGCATGGAGGATTTCTGGGAGCTTAGAAGTGCCCGTCAGTCAAAGGGGTTTCTCCTGCTTTCACCTTCACATTCCCCCATGAAGTTCCAGGATTGTCATGTTGTGCAGAATTGCACAATAAGGTGTAGAGGTTACAGATGTGATGTATTGCCTTTGCTGTTTTTGCTAAACTTGAAGTCAGACAATCTGTGGGCTTTGCCAGCTGTGTGACCTTGGGGAAGTCACTTAATTCTGCATTTCAGTTTCTTCACTGGTAAAAGGAGAAGAAAGCCTGTCCAGTCTATCTCCTTGGGTGGTAATTGATATGAATGTTAATTATTACTCATTTATTCACTGAACAAATGCTAATTACTTACTGGGGAGTGAATCTCCAAGAGGGCAGCTGTGAGGGGGTCAGTGTAATTGTAAAGATGTCTGCATGATATAAGGACTCTTTCTAAGTCACTTAACACCCCTAGGGGACTTTGAATTCCAACAGGGATCAGGCCCAGATCTAAGGATTCTTATCTAAACTCCTTTCCAGATCTTTCTCTGACTCCTGCCCCACTCCAACTGCTTGGGACATTTTGGGGCCTGGGGAGGGAGGCACTGTCTGGGGCTGGAGGAGGAGAGCTGCCAGCCAGGTCTTATCTCCCATAGCTGATGTTAGTGGCCACATTCCTGACCTCTTGCAGCACCGGGGCAAATACCGACCTCAGGTTTCCAGCACCAGCTGCCCTTTTCCACCACATCCAGATTCCTCTGTGATTCAGGGCCTTTTCACTCTTCTGAGAGCATCTGGGAGAGCTGGGGAGGGGGTGTGAGGGGGGAGTTTCGGGCCCCCAGGTTCCCAGCACTGGGGCTCTGGGGTGGTGGTGGGATGGGCGATGGTGAGGCCGGTCCCTGGAGTAGGAGGAACAGGAAGGGTCCCGGTGAGAGGCCGGAACAAAGACAGATGAGAAGGCGAGTGGAGTAAAGGAGCTCAGCAGAGGGGGGTCCTGAAGGAGGGGAAATGGTCCCCCACCCCCATCCTGCCCTGTGTTCCGGTGTCCTGCTGAGGGGGAGCTGGGAACCTGAGAGACAGGTTTAACTACTGAGTAAACTCCGAGATGACCCTGATAAGAGGGGGCGGGTCAGCTCTTTCCTCCCCCTTCCCTACACTCTCCCTTGGAGAGCTGGAGCCACAGCCCTGGGAGAACTAGATAGTGGGGAGATTAAGGGATTGGGGGATCATGGGGGCCTGGAGCCCTTTAGGCTTTGCTTTATCATTTAGTCTGTAAATTTTGTACCCAACCCTGAGGAGGGGGGTGTTTAGAATAGCAACTGAAGTGTGACGGTTGGGGTCTATAGACCAGACAGCAGGGGGCGGGGGAGGACGGGGGCGGGAGTCGGATTCTCACCATCATCTCCAAGGACTGAAGGATTGAGAACGACTCCGGAAAGGGCCTTCCAAAGGTGTGAGTGTCTTGGGGGCAGTGAGAGGTCTTTTTAGTGGGAACAGTAGGGGGCAGCAAGGCGGGTGAGAGGTTGGCCTGGGAGGCTCCCCTCAGCTCCCCTCAGTGCAGGGCCCAGCGTGCCAGCGGACCTCCCACAGGAGGACCCCAAGGGCTACTGAATTAGGGGCAGAGCCTCCGAGGAAGAGAACACACAGAGGGAGGAAAGGGGCGAGACCCAAGGGAAAGGAGTCTGGGTTCTGGGTGGGAATTCCTCTTGCTCAGCCCTGAGTCTGGCATGTAGCGGGAGCTCCATAAATGATTTTGATTTAAACAATTAATGAAAAGGGGGGCCGAGGAGTGTGGTTAGGTAGGCTGTGGAGGCAGGTGGGATGATGGGGGTGGCAGCTGGGTTGGGAGCGAGGCCCAGTCTGAATCCCTCAAGACTTTTGGGAATGTCCCTGGAAGTGTCCCTGCCCCATTTGGAGAACCTGGACCTGCCTGTCTAGTGTAGACTGGGGGAGGGGTTCTGGGGCCAGGTCCTTTCCCCCAGGGTTGGGAAGGTCAAAGAATGCTCTGGTACTTTTATACCATTGCTTCAGCTGGGCTTGTATCCTGGGTTATTTTCCAGGGATAAAGGAAGGAAAGATCATGAAGAACATGTAGCTGCCCAGGAATCTCCAGCGATAAAGCTCAGAGAGGGTTCCAGGAAATCTGGCCCTTCCAGAGTCCCCTCAGCTCCCTGGGGTCCCCTGCAATCTCCTCTGGCAAAGCCAGCTCTCACCCACCAGGCATGGCCTCTCCTATTCTTATGACCCCTTCCCCTTCCCCCGTCTGACCCTGGTACTCCTGGTCCCTCCTCTGGTACAGCCCCGTTACCTCAATGCCATCCCCCGCCCATCACCTCTTTCCAATCTGCCAAGAGGTGTGTGGCGCACAGGGATGAGTGTGGCACTTGGTGTCAAAAGACCTGGGTTCAAGGTCCCACTGCTGGCTGGGTGACCTTGGGCAAATTTACTTGCCTTGGTCTCCTCAGCTGTAGAAGAAGGATAATAGTTACGTCTACTCCGAGAGCTTTCATGAGAACCAAATGAGACAATCTGCCTGGAAGGGCTTTGACAGCTGAAGAAGTCAGTTCATTTCCTCTCTTGTCTGGTTTGCCGCCATCTACTCTTTGCCTTCCCAGGTCCCTTATTTTGCTCTCACTACCCTCTAGCCTTCTGCTCCCTCCTCATCACTATTTCTTTACTTTCAATTTGGGCGCAGGGCAGGGGCAGCTAAAACTGAGTCTATGGAAAAGGGGGCGAAATGCAAAAGTAGAGTGGCTGAAAACCCATCTCAAAATCATCCCATCAATGGCCACGTCTCTACCAGTCCCTCTCCTTTTGGCTTTGAACTCGGCAGATCTACTAGCAATGTCTGGGGAAACTGCCCTGTGAGCAGCTAGACAGGCAAGGCTACAGCTCGAGAGAGGCATGGGGTATGGAATGCAGCTTGTGGAGCCAAGGCTAGCCCTCAGGGCCTTGGCAAAAACTGGACAAAGTCAGCCTCCTCCTTGTCTCCTTGGCCTGTGCACTGACCGACCTGCACAGGCAGATGCGGTAGCCCTGTCTGGAGCCATCCCCCTAGAGGATCTGGGGGAAAGCCTGGTGTGGATGAGATGGCCTAAGGAAAAAGATCAGACAAAAAACGTGGGCAGAATCTGCATAGAGGGACCCAAGGCAAGAAGAGGAGGAAGAGACAGAGGGAAAAGAGAGGAGAGAGGAGAGGAGGTCCAGACTCCTGCCAGCTCCCAAAAGAGACCAGGAGAGAGGGCTGTCATGAAAGCCAAGGAGAAGAAGTTTCAAGGAGGGGCAGATGCGCACAGAGATCAAGGAGGCTGTGGAGAAGCAGAGCACTTCCAGTAAAGTGATGGAGACCAAAGCCAGATGCTGGAAGGCCAAGGAGTCAGTGGTTAGTGCTAAGTGGAAGCAGAACGTAAACTTTTCTTTTACGAAGTTTGGGGGAATGCCCTCGCAGTCCAGTGGTTAGGACTCTGTGCCCTCACAGCTGAGGGTTCGGGTTCAGTCCTTGCTAAGATCCCACAAGCCGTGTGTTGTGGCCAAAAAAAAAAAAAGAAGTTTAGGGAATTTCCTGGTGGTCCAGTGGTTAGGACTCCATGCTTCCACTGCTGGGAGCATGGGTTCGATCCCCGGTCGGGGAACTAACATCCTGAAAGCCGCATGGCATGGCAAAGAAAAAAAATTAAAAATTAAAAAAAAAGGTTTGTCAGGGAAGGAAAGGAGAAAATGGGGTGATACCCTGTTGTAGGGAGCAAGGTTGATGGAAGGTGTCCTCAGGATGATACTATTTAGCCAGGCTGATCAGTGATTAAACAAGCAATGACCACGGAGTGAGGTTTGTGCTGGGCCAGGGCAAGTCCAGGGCCCAATGGAAGCCCATAGCAGCAACTGCTAACCCAGCCTAAGAGCCTGGGGAAGTGACATTTCAGCGGAAACCTGAAGAGTGCTAGTACTAGTAGGTGGCAGACCTGGGATTTGTCATACATAACCTCTACATGCTTCTGCCTCTACCAATGGGAAGAGCAGGACAGAGGCAGAAGGAGCCTGTGGCACGCGTGATGAGGTAACATGGTGTACCCGTGGTGCATAAGGCTATGTGAATGGTTCTGAGGTCCCAGTGAAGGTCACACAGCATGGCTCCATGATGAGACCAACCACATGAGAATCTGTATCCTGGGGGAATCTCTTGCTGAGAGATGAGCGGGAGGGAGTGGTGGAAACTCAGAGGCAAAGGAATCTAGATTTACAACATTGTTGAAATAGACTCTTGGGGTGGGTTGAGTGGAAAAGCAAAGACAACCAGAAGAACTCAGAGGAAAAGGAGTCCAGGGCTTGGGAGCTGACATGATGGATGACAGTCTAGAAAACAAGGGAGCACGAGATGTGGCATGTCAGAGAGGGGATTGTCGGAGTTTGGGGTCAGAGCAGATGATATCATTTAAGGGTGGCTGAAATCATGGAGTTAAGGATCTTAAGGAAAAGAAAGGATAGGAAAAGAGCATAGATCTTGGAGTCAGGCAGATCTGAGTCTGTGTTCTAGCTCTGTTTGCCTGCTGAGTGACCTCGTTCAAGTTGGGTGCCCAAGTTAGTAAGCCTCTCTGAGCTACAGTTGCCTCATCTGTTGTTGCAGGAATTAAATGTGCATGATAGGGCCTGGAGCATAGCAGTGCTCCCCTGCCTTCTTCTGCTGCAATAATCATCAGCATGGAGGTTCAAGTCTCTCAGTTTAGTTCAGTTCTACAGTGAGCTGGGGATACAGAGATAAATAAAAATAAACAATAATAACCAAGGAGATGATTATTAGAGGGGACAGATAACCAGACCAAAAAAATACAGTGTGATAGGTGCTATGAAAAGTTCTAAAGTAGTATCAGAGGAGGGAATAATTCATCCATTCATTAACAATTTGTAAGGGAGCTGTTATGTGCCAGCCATGTTCTAGGCTCTGGGGATACAGCAAAGAAAAGCCAGATAAGGTTGTTGTTCTTGCGGAGCTCACATTTTAGGTGGAAGGGTTGGGATCGTGGAGAACCTCAAGAAGGAGGGAATGCTCTGGCAGAGCTTCAAAAAAATGAACAAGAACTTGTTAGAGAGAGAAGGGGGTCAAGGAGAAGTCTTTACAGATAGAACGGTATTGTGATCTGTTACAGTATCCAACAGAGTCCCCTCCTCTGAGTTTCAGATATGTATCTCCTGCCCATCACTGGATATTGTCCCCAGTTGGAGTTTTCAAAGAAATCTTTTTTATTTAAAGATTTCTTTTGGCTGTGCTGTGCAGCTTGTGGGATCTTAGTTCCCAGACCAGGGGTTGAACCTGTATCCTTGGTGGTGAAAGAGTGATCTCCTAACCACTGGACTGCTGGGGAATTCCCAAAGAAGTCAAGCTTATTAGATGTAAGGCTGGATCTTCCTGCATCTTTTTTTTTTTCTTTAAAAAAATTCAGATTTATTGAGGTACAATTTGCATAGAGAAATGTTCACTCTTTTCAGGGATACGGTTCAGTGGGTTTGGACAGATGGATACAGTTGTAGACCTGCCACCATAAATCAAGATAGAAAACATTTAATCACCTCAGAAAGTCCTATTGCATTCCTTCATAGTCAGTCTCCCTCACCCACCCCCAGCTCTGGCAACCATCAATCTGCCCCAATGATTTTTCCTTTTTCAGAATGCCACGTAGATTGAATCATAGACTACGTTACCTTTTGTCTCTGACTTCTTTCACTTAGCATAATGCTTTTGTGTTTCACCCATGTTATTGCACGTATCAGCACTTCATTCCTCTTTATTGCTGTATAGTATTCTACTGTATGGCGGTATCACAATTAGTTTATTCATTCACTAGTACGTGGGTATTTGAGTCGTTTCCAGTTTTTAGTAATTATGAATAAAGGTGTTATAAATATTTGTGCACAGTTCTCTGTGTGGATATAAGTTTTCATTTTTCTTGGATAAAATAGCTAGGAATGGGATGGTGTGTTGTATGATAAATATATGTTTAACTTTATAAAAAACTGCTAAACTGTTTTTCAATTGAAGTTTAGTTAACTTATAATATTGTGTTCAAACTATTTTCTAAAGTAACTGTACCATTTTGCATTCCCACCACTAATGTATGAGGGTTCCAATTGCTCTTCACCCTCACCAGCACTTTCTACTGTTTTTCTTTTTTTAAATTATAGCTTTACTGGTGGGTGTGTAGTAATATCTCATTGTCGTTTTAATTTGTATTTTCGTAATGACTAATGATGTTGAGCATCTTTTTTATGTGCTTTTGTTGCCATCTGTATCTCTTCTTTGATGAAGTGTCAGTGCAAATCTTTTGCCCATTAAAAAATATTGGGTTGTCCATAAAAAAACGAAAAGACAACCTATGGAATGGGAGAAAACATTTGCAAATGATAAGACAGAAAAGAGCTTAATCTCCAAAATATACAAACAGCTCATACAACTCAAGAAAAAAACAAACAACCCAATCAAAAAATGGACAGAAGACCTTAATAGACATTTCTCCAAAGAAGACATACAGATAGCCAGGAGACACATGAAAAGATGCTCAACATCACTAATTATTAGAGAAATGCGACTCAAAACTACAGTGAGGTACCATCTCACACTGGTCAGAATGGCCATCATTAAAAAGTCTACAAATAACAAATGTTGGAGAGGGTGTGGAGAAAACGGAGCCCTCCTGCACTGTTGGTGGGAGTGTAAGTTGGTGCAGCCACAACGGAAAACAGTGTGGAGGTTCCTCAGAAAACTAAAAATAGAACTACCATATGATCCAGCAATCCCACTCCTGGGCATATAACCAGACAAAACTGTAATTCAAAAAGACATGTACCCCTATGTTCATAGCAGCACTATTCACAATAGCCAAAACATGGAAACAACCTAAACGTCCATCAACAGATGAATGGATAAAGATGTGGTACATATGCACAATGGAATACTACTCAGCCATAAAAAAGAACGAAATAATTACCATTTGCAGCAACATGGATGAAACTAGAGATTATCATACTGACTGAAGTAAGTCAGAAAGAGAAAGACAAATACTGTATGATATCACTTATATGTGGAATCTAAAATATGGCAAAATGAACCTATTTACAAAACAGAAACAGGCTCACAGACATAGAGAACAGACTTGTGGTTGCCAAGGGGGTAGGGGCTGGGGGACGGAAGGACTGGGAGTGTCGGATTAGCAGATATAAACTATTACATATAGGATGGATAAACAAGGTTCTACTGTATAGCACAGGGAACTATTTTCAATCTCCTGTGATAAACCATAATGGAAAAGAATATATAAAAAAAGAATGTCTCTATGTATATAACTGAGTCACTTTGCTGTATAGCAGAGACTGGCACAACATTGTAAATATACTATACTTCAATAAAAAAATTAAACTAAATAAAAAAATATTGGGTTGTCTTTTTTATTATTTATTTATGAGAGTTTTAAAAAATATATCTAGATTTAAGTTTTTCATCATATATGTGATTTACAACTATTTTCTTGCAGTCTGTAGTTGTCTTTCCATTTTCTTAATGGTGTCTCTTGCGGAGAAGCTATTGGTTTTGAAGAAGTCCATTTTATCAAGTTTTTAGTTTAAGGATCATGCCCTGCTGCTGTATTTGAGAAATCTTTGCTTATGTGAAAGTCACAAAGATTTTTTTCTGTTTTCTTCTAGAAGATTTATGGTTTTAGATTTTTTTGTTTGTTTGTTAATCGTTTGTTTATCATGAGAAACTATTCCTTAGCCCAGATATTAGTAGTTCATAGTTCAGGAACACAGGTAAGTGACAAACTTCCATGGAACTCAACCCAAAGAAATTCTTTATATTCCAAAATCACTTTGCACTCTGAAAGATACCAGCCTTCCTCATCTCCTCAAAATCTTTTATGGAATCATAAGTTCTGTAGAAATCTGCATATGCCTTCTTTCTTGGTTCAGTCATAGCAAACTTATAGAAAGCTGCAACTCCCAAGGGGACAAAGAATGCTCCAACAATATGAAATCGCAGACGCTTGGCCAGAAGGCCACGCATCTGAGGTTTTGTCAAAGAACTGGAAGCCATGGTAGTTTTTCTCCTTGACACCGGACTATTTCAAGGTCACGCAATCAAGAACACTCCAGCAGGTCCCACAGGGCCCACTTTGTGACCCGGACCTGAAGGCCGCGGCACGCGGGCCAGCCTCCCGACTTTCGGCGAGCACGGCCCGGGCAGGGGCCTATGGTTCTAGATTTTACATTTTGGCCTAAGATTCATTTGAGTTAATGTGTTTGGCAAATATTTTCTCCCAATCTGTGGCTTACTTTTGCATTTTCTTTCTTTTTTTTTATAAATTTATTTTTTGGCTGCGTTGGGTTTTCGTTGCTGCGTGAGGGCTTTCTCTAGTTGTGGCGAGTGGGTGCTACTCTTCGTTGTGGTAGGTGGGCTTCTCATTGCGGTGGCTGCTCTTGTTGCGGAGCATGGGCTCTAGGCGCAGGCTCAGTAGTTGTGGCGCACGGGCTTAGGTGCTCCATGGCTTGTGGGATCTTCGCGGACCAGGGCTTGAACCTGTGTCCCCTGCATTGGCAGGTGGATTCTTAACCACTGTGCCACCAAGGAAGTCCCTACTTTTGTATTTTCTTAACAGTGTCATTAGAATAGATGACATTTTTAATTTTGGTAAAATTCCATTGTCAAATTTTTCTTTAATGGTTTATTTTTGTGTGTGTGTGTTCTAAGAAATCCTTACCTAACCTACGATCACTAAGTTTTTTTTCTTATGTTTTCTTCTAGAAGTTGTATATTTTTAGGTTTTTTGTTTTGAGTTGATTCTTGTCTATGACATGAAGTATGGGTTGAGGTTAACTTCTTTTTTTGCATGCGGATGTCCAATTGTTCCAGCACTATTTGTCGAAAAGACTATCTTTTCTGCAATGATTTACCTTGGTACCATCGTGTGAGTCTATTTCTGAGCTCTTACGTCCCACTGATGTATATATCTATCCTTATGTTAATACCCCACTGTCTTGATTACTATAGCTTTATGGTAAGTCTTGAAACCAGGTAGTGTGAGTTCTTCAACTTTCTTCTTTTTCAAAATTGTTTTGGCTAGTCTAGGCCCTTTTTTTTTTATATAAATTTTTAGAATCAGTTTGTCAATCTCTAAATGAAAGCTTACTGGAATTTTGATTGGGACTGCATTAAATGCATGAACTTTGTATATCTCACCATTCTAGATCTTCTTTAATTTCTTTCATTAACGTTTTGTGGTTTTCAGCACACACATCTTGCACTTGTTTTGTTTGATTGGAAGGTATTTTATGTTTCACGTCTGATTGTTAATGATATTGTGTTTTCAATTTCAATATCCAATTGTTCATTACTAGTATATAGAAATATGATTGATTTTGTATACTGATCATTTAGCCTGCAACTTTGCTAAACTCTCTTACACCAGTAGCTTTTTTGTAGATTGAAACCTTTTACATAGAATATCATTTCATTTGTGAATAAAGGCAGCTTTATTTCTTCTTTTCCAATCTGTATGCCTTACTTTCTTTTTCTTGACTTAACTGCACTAGCTAACACCTCCATTACAATGTTAAATAGAAGTGGTGAGACAGCAAATACCTTTGCTTTAGTCCTGATCTTGTGGGGAGAACATTCATTCTTTCACTATTAAAAATTATGTTAGCCCTAAGTTTTCTGTAAATGTTCTTCATCAGGTCAAAGAAATTCCCTTCTATTCATAGTTTGCTGAGAGTTTTTCTTTTTTTTTTTTTTTTTGATTTTTTTAATGTGGACCATTTTTAAAGTCTTTATTGAGTTTGCTGCAATATTGTTTCTGTTTTATGTTTTGGTTTTTTTGCCCCGAGGCATGTGGGATCTTAGCTCCCCAACCAGGGATTGAACCCACACCCCCTGCACCGGAAGGTGAAGTCTTAACCACTGGACCACCAGGAAAGTCCCAAGAGAGTTCTTAATCATAAATGGATGTTGAACTTTGTTAAATGTTTTTTCTGCATCAATTGAGATGGACATATGATTTTTCTTATTTAGTCTATGAATAAAATGAATTACATTAATTGATTTTAAATATTCAACCAATCTGCCATACCAGGGAGAAATCCTATTTGATTATGATCTATTGTTCTTCTTATCTGTTGTTGGATTTGATTTGTTGATATTTTGGTAAGGGTTTTGAATTAATGTTCATGGAGGATATTGATCTATATTTTTCTTGTATTGTGTTTTTTTTTTTTTTTTTTTTTTTTTGCGGTACGCAGGCCTCTCACTGTTGTGGCCTCTCCTGCTGCGGAGCACAGGCTCCGGACGCGCAGGCTCAGCGTCCATGGCTCACGGGCCCAGCCGATCTGCCGCATGTGGGATCTTCCCGGACCGGGGCACGAACCCGTGTCCCCTGCATCGGCAGGCGGACTCTCAACCACTGCGCCACCAGGGAAGCCCTTTACTGATTTTCTATTTGTCTTATTAATTATTGAAAAAGGAATATTGATGCCTCCAAGCATAATTTTGGATTAATCTACTTCTCCTTTCAGTTCTTTTAATTTCTATTTTATGTTTTTTTCAAATTAATTAATTAATTAATTTGGCTGCGCCGTGATTTAGCCGTGGCACGCGGGATTTTTGTTGCTGAGTGTGAGCTCTTAGATGCGGCATGTGGGCTCTTAGATGCGGCATGCGGGCTCTTAGTTGCAGCATGTGGGATCTAGTTCCCTGACTAGAGATCGAACCCAGGCACCCTGCACTGGGAGCTTGGAGTCTTAGCCACTGGACAACCAGGGAAGTCCCTCTATTTTATGTTTTTAAAAACTCTGTTGTTGGGTGCACACACATTTAGGATTCTTATAGCTTCCTGATGAATTGGCCCCTTTGTCATTCTGCAATGTCCCTCCATATCCCAGATATATTCTTTGTTTTGAAGTCCATTTTGTCTGATATTCGTGTGACCTTCTTCTAATTTCCCCCTTCTCATGGAATGGCATCACCATCCAAAGAGGTGTCTAGGGCAAAAACTGGGTTGTCATCCTTGACACTTCCCACCCTCCACCACATCAGCCCATTATCAAATCTTGTCCATTTACCTCCTAAATGACTCTTTAATCTTTCAGCTCCTCTCTAGCTCTATAATCATCACCCTAGTCTAAGTTATCGTTATCTCTTGCTTAGCCTACTCTCTTAGTTTACTGATGTCCTTGAACCCACTTTGGTCTAATGTGCTCTCCACATGGCAAGCAGGCACGATTAAAAAACACACACACACAAATGAAGTCACCCCTCTAAAGCTAATTAGATCTAACTAGGTCCAATTATTCTTAGGGTAAA
>NW_020837952.1:4269886-4375286 GCF_003676395.1 Aethalodelphis obliquidens | reverse complement strand
ATTCCAATTATTCTTAGGGTAAAGACCCCAAGTCTTAAAGTGGCTGATGAGGCCCTGCATGGTCTGGCCCTCTCAACCTCTGCAGCCTCCCTCTGTACCTTTTCTCCCTCTTAATATGGCTACACTGACCTTCTTTCTGTTTGTGGAACATGTTGAACTCTTGCTTACCCAGGGCCTTTGCACATGCAATTCTCTATAACTAGATCACTCTCTTCTCCTTTTTCAGCCTTTTCTATTAATTTACTCATCTCTCATATCTCAGTTCAAGTATTGCTTCCTCAGCGAAGTTTCCCTAACTCCTTCAAATTTAGGTCAGGTTGCTCTACAATATACTCTCTTAGGATTGTGTTCCTCTCGTTAAAATAATGTATAGCAGTTTATATTTACATTTTCATGAGTGTGATTATTAGGTTACTATCATTCTCTCCAACTAGATTATAAGCTCCAGGGGCCATGTCTATTTTGCTCACCCTTGTGTCCTTAGTGCCTGCACTTATTAGGTGCTCAATAAATACTTGTCGAATATGTAAAGAGTCAATGGGTAGCAGAGAAAGGGAAGAGGCAGAAGATGAAATGGGAAAGGTTGCTGAGGGCTGGGTCAAGGAGGACCCTGCAGGCCTTGTAGAGTTTTTCCTTCCTTGCTTCTCAATTCTATTTTGCACCAGATACATCAGGAAATGTGCTATGATCACATGTGCCAAGGTACCACCCACGTCTGCAGGGGGTTGGGTTCTGAGCCTCTATTTATAACAAGTTCCCTAGGGATGCACCAGTGGCTGTGGGCTACTGGGATGACATTGAAGCTTGAAGTAGGGAAGTGTCATGGTCAGAATTGCATTTTGGCAAGACCATTCTAGCTGTATGTCTTGGAAAGACAGGAAGGGACAAGACTGGAGATTACTGCCATCATCTAGGCAAGTGACATGAATGTCTGGACTAGGGGGGAATCAGTGGAAAAACAGGGAAGAAAATAGACTCAAGAGAAATTTAGAAGTTAGAAGTTAGGTCTTGGTGTCTAATTGGATATAAGGGGAAAGAACAAGGAAGAATAGCAACCACAATAATTAACAATTACTGAGTACCTATGATGTGCCAGGCATGAGCCTATGTGCTTTACACATATCACATTATTTAGGCTCATAACAACCATGTGAGGCAGGTTATAGTACCATCCCCGGGGCTTCAGGTGACTCCTAGCTTTCTCGCTTTGGAGGCAGTGAGGCTGTCCACCAGGTAATGATTATGAGAGGAAGGAAGGCCAGGAGGGTGGTGTTAGACAATGACTTCTGTTTGGAACCTACCGACTTTGCGACTTGGGTGAGACATCCAGGTGGCAATTGGAAACATGGGTCTGAAACTCTCCTGAGAGTTGGGAGATGTGGGTCCAAGAGCCATCATCCCTGGGAGTGGATGGGATTGTTCAGAAGAGGTTAAGGCACCCGTCCCAGGGCTACTAACTTTCAAGGCCGAGGTTCTTAATCTGGCCTCTGTGATGGTTTCCTGAGTACATGAATCCCTTGAGGCATATGAGAGATGCTGGCAATCTGTGATGGTGCCTTAGAGTCTCAAAAGTGCGCATGGTCCACCAAAAAGATTAAGGGCTATGGATACAAGTGGTGGGTAGATGAAGAGGATTCAGGAGTGAATCAGTAGCGTCCAGTCCAATATTGCAGGGAGGTCAGATAAGAGAAAGCTTGAAAAGGTCGACCAAATTCGGCTCTTAGTTGATCACGGGTGGTTTTAAATTTCCATGGCTGGTGGCTGGGGTGGGAGTAGGTAGGATGAGGTGAAAATTGAGAACAAACATGACCTCTTTATTGGGAAGAGGAGAGAGGGGGGTCAAGGGTCAAGGGTAATTTCCCTCCCTCCTTCCCTCTCTCCCTCCCTCCCTTCTTTCCTTCCTTTCTTCCTTACTTTTTTAAAGTAGAAAAGCCCTTGAGCAGGGATACAGGTAGAGGGGAAAAGTCCCTCCAGGACCAGAGAGAGATGGTCCTTGATGCAGCGAGGTTCTGAGGGGATAGAGTTCAGAGTGCAGGTGGCGGGCCTGGCTCTGAGCACAGTGAGGGACACCTCCATCTCCAAGAGGGAGGAAAGGGTGGGGATGGATACAGACAACGGATGAGGGGGGCATTGTTAAGGATGGTGGTGGCAGCCATGAGGGCCCCTTTGGGTACCAAGAGTTTACGATTCTGGTGACTAGCAGAGGGGAAAGAGTGATGGTGCATCTGGTCTCACACTAGCTGAGGAGACACTGTCTTTTCCTTAGCCTGGACACCCTCCTCCTTATGTTTGGCCTTGTCCTCCTCCAGGAAGCCTTCCTTGACTGATAACTCCATTCTGCCCCTTCCCAGCAGCTGCCTCAGCTCCCTGTTCCCTCTTTGTCTCAGCACAGAGGCCAAGAGCTCCCCTTGGTTCAGTGTCTGCCTGCCTGTCTGTCTCTGGTCGCCAGAGAGAAGGCTCAAGGAAGGAGGTGAGGAGGGGATGGGAGCATTTGTGTATCTGTAAAATGGGTGGCTACTTCCTCAGGACGTTCCCTCCCCAGCTCTCAAGACAGGCTGTGCCCACAAGGGGGTGTTCAGCCAGAGAAGGCCTGCTTCGCATGATCTGGGCAAACAGCCCAATTGGCAGGCTGTCAGCAGGGCCCTCACCTTTGCTCCCTGCTCAGATGGCCCTGGCCTCCGTTGCCATGGTTGCCCCTTAGTTTGGGGTAAACAGAGCTCTCCCTCTCCCTATCCAGACACCTAAGTGTCTCTCTGGGGAGGGGTTGGAATTTCAGCGTCCAGGTATCCCTCACCCTGCTTCCCAGAAGGCACAAGGATGGTGAGTCACAGCATTTAGGCCCCTTTCCACCCCGTCACTGCTCTCTGGCTGGCCCTGAGGCTCCCTTCTGCTCCACCTGTGTCCTGTGAGAATTGGGGAGGGATAGGGAGAGGGCTGGAACTCACTGTCAAGCTGGGTGGTGGGTATAGGGAAGAGCTGTTTCTCCTGGGGCCTAGATCCAATCCCTGGAATCAGTGAGAACGATTACAGCTTCTTTCCTCGTTTCTCCTGGATCCTTAGGGCCTAGGGTGAGAGAGAGGAGAAGATAGAAAAAACAAATGTGGAGGAGAAGAATACGGATCAGAGTGGAGAAGATGATTCATCTGGATAGAAGTGAATCTTAGAACCATCCTTCATTCATTCATTCATTCTGTGAATCAAACAAATTCCCGTGCTGGGTACTGAGGGAAACAGAAACATGTAAGACACAACCCTGCTTCTGAGGAGGTGCCTTGGTGCTGGTGTGAGGGCCCTGGATTTGGAAACTGGGGACCCTGGTATGAGCCCTAACTACCACTTGATGGACAAGTCACTTCTCTAAGCCTTGGGTTCCTCATCTGTAAATAAGGATAATGATACTTAACTCCCAAGGTTATTGTGCGGATCAAATGAGATGAACATGGACCACTGCCTCATTTGCCGGTGTTCAACAGCAGTTGGATGCCTGTGGCTCAAGTTTGCAGTCAGGGAGGAGCGCTCAGACAAATATGACCCAGCCCAGGGTGTAACGAGGCCAGTTCTTGGGGTCTCTGTGGGAGAGGCCACTTCCCACAGCGGTGACGGCGGCAGGGAGGTGCTGCTGGGTGGTTTTCGTTCAGTAAATGTTTGCAGAGTGCACACGGTGCGCTGCAAGGGTAACTGTAGGCAGGATGGGCAGAACCCCGGGGCTGGGGCAGGGAGGCAGCTAGTGCCAGGCAGGAAAGCTCAGCTCCATCATCGTGAGGAGCTTGACCTTTACTCTGGAGGCAAAGGGAAGTGCTCAGCTGGGGAGTGACAGGATCCAAGGGGTGTTCATAGAAGATCAGTCTGCCTGGGCCCTGGGAGAAAACACCTTGGGGCAAAGTAAAGCGAGTCCATCGTGGAGGTAGAGGGGGGCGCTGGGCCAGAGGGAGACAGTGTACATGTCTAGGAGCCTCAGGCGGGCAGTGAGGTCACCTCCCCTGCAACTCTGCAGGGAGGGGGGCATTCACAGCAGCACGTCTCTTTCTCTGGGGGCCCTTCTCACTTGCCTGCGGGGAGGAGGGAGGGAACATCGCAGGGAGGTGGAGAATTTCTCGGGAACACTGCCCCCTTCCGCCTCCTCCCTCCACGGGACCCAGGGCCTGGCTCAGAGGTGGGAGGGGGAGAGGGGGACAGGATCGGGGTCCCATCTGGGTCCCTTCTGGGTCCTGCTCCTGTTCTCTAAGAGAGAGGGTGAGTCAACTGCGGTTTTTAAATCTGGAGAAGTAGTTCATGGTGGCAGAGAGATCGAAACCCCACAGGTCACAAGAACTTCACTGTCTTGAACCCCAGAGAGCTACCTGGAATACGGTGCTGTCCAGCCCCGGGACATAACTTTCTTGGGAGGGAAATTTCTGGCCGGGGGGAGCTGGTTGATAGGAATCGAGGCCCTCAGCCTTTGGTGGTACCAGTGATCCTGGCCCCCCTTAGCTCCCACCTCATTTCCGGATGGACCACCCACGCTGGGGTGACTCAGGTATGCGGCTCAGGCCCGAAATCCTCCCAACACCCTGGGCTGACTCAGCCTGAGCTCCCGGGAATGGTGAGATCGTTCCCCCAGCTCTCCCGAGGTGGACAGATAAGGTTTACGGCTCATTATCTGTGAGATGGTGGGCTGTGCAGACATACCTGCAACTGCATTCCTCCTGGGCCTGACCCTGCCTTACACAGTCTTTTCCAGGAATTTCAGGCGTCTGAGCACCATTTATTTTCAGAAACCTGCTTCTCAGCACCTCCTCCCCCGGAGGGGGTCTCCTCCCACCCAGGCCTCGCCACCTTGCTCTTGTCCCCCTGAGGCCTGCCGCTCCCACTCTCCTCTGGGCCTTGGCTTCTGGGCCGGCCTGCCCCACTCGAGGTCCGAGTAAAAAGAGATCCAGCACAGCTCCTTTTGCAAAGAAGCATATCCCCTTCCCTTTTCCCTCATTTCTACTACTACTCCTTGCCTTAGCCGGTCCTTCCTTCAGTCTAGCCTTTTCTCCCTTTCAATTCTTAAATTAAACTTCCACTTAATTTAATACTTATTTTCATTTTATATCCAGGTCACATTTTCTACATTAAAATATAACCATATAATAACTATAAATGGAGTATAACGTTTTAACATCGTGACCCACTATATTGTACACCTGTAACATATGATATTGTACAGCAACTATACTTCAATTAAAAAAGACTGTGGATATTGACAAAAATTTTGGATTTGGGGAAAAAAAAATATATATATTCATGCTGACTTCCCCCACCCCCTACACCCTCAGAGAAAAAAGTGAACTTTACACACCTTGAAAGATGGGATGCACAGAGAAAGATGGAATTGCACCCAAGTAACAAAGAACACAAAGAGACCCAATAGTAGACATGTCAGAAGCTCATAGGTGACAGCTCAGGGCTTGAGGGCTTGCAGCAGGAAGGAGGAGGCATGAAAAGGCTAAAGTTTTGAAATGCTATCGCTGGTGCCACACTGAAAGGGAGAAAAGGCTAGACAGAAGGGAGGACTGGCTAATCCAAGGAACAGAATAATAGGAGTAGAGATGAGTGAAGAGGGAAGGGGGACTGCTCCTTTGAAAGGAAAGCATTCCTTAAAGGAGCTGATGCTGTTTTGTTCATGGGTTGGTATCCAGTGAGGTAGACTCTGGAGAGCAGGTGAGGGTGGACTTATCATAGGAGCCCTTTAATGGAGGAGAGGGAGGTAAAAGACAGGGGGAAGGGTGAATTCTTGGAGAAGAGTTTATCGTTTTCACCCATCACAGCAATAGTCCTATATGGGGACTGCACAGGGGCAAAGAAAATCTCTTGCAAATATTATCATCATATAATTGATTTTATAGAGGAGAGAACAAAAGCTGTTCAAATCAAATCAGTGTGATTTCAAGCTTAATGCTTTCCCCAAGACATTGCAATCACTTTGGGAAGTTCAAAGTTCTAAAAACGGAATGAATTTAAATGTCATTAATAATAAAATGTAATTTCAAGGAATTTTAGAAATAAATGGGACTGTTCCTTCACTGTACAGATGAGACAGCTGTAGCTCTGAGAGGGGAAGTGACCCGTCCAAGGTCACACAGCAATTTAGAGACTGAGTTGAGAGGAGAGCACAGGTTATTTGATTCCCCAATTTTTGTTTTCCAGCTAGTCCGTATTGTTCCAAGAATTGCTGAAAACAATTCTCAAAATGAAAATGAATTCTCACGACAAAACCTAGAGCACTTTGGAGGTGGTGATAGGAATTTGCAGAAGTGAAAGGGCTTGAGGGTGTGTCAACTCACAGGATTCGTGGGAAGTGTGGGGAGCCAGGAAGTCAGCTGGCCAGTGAGCCAGCTTTCAGCTGTCCTGGGATTCCTAGGCCTCCCCAGATCAGCAGGGCAACTTCTGCAGGCCTTCTGGAAGTCATCTTCCTTTATCAGAGGTGCTGGCTGATGTGAGTCAAAGCTTTCATGCTGGCCTGGAGAATTTGCCTTCCTATCTCCAGCGTCTTTCAGTCTGTGTCTGGTTAGACTCAGGACTGGGAAACCCAGTGGGACTGGGAAACCTAACTGAGTTCTGGAGCTTGAAGAGTTGGGTTGAATTCTGTTCCTGACATTTAGGTGCCGTGTGACCTTACAAAATGGGTCGAAAGTTTCTAAACCTCCATACCCTAATGTGTAAACAAGACTAACTGTACTTTCCTCATGGGTTTAATTGTGAGGATTAAATGGGATTATAAAAGGTCTATGGGGGCTCCTCTGGTGGCACAGTGGTTAAGAATCTGCTTGCCAATGCAGGAGACATGGGTTCGAGCCCTGGTCCGGGAAGATCTCACATGCTGTGGAGCAACTAAGCCCGTGTGCCTCAACTACTGAGCCTGTGTGCCACAACTACTGAAGCCTGCGTGCCACAACTACTGAAGCCTGCGTGCCTAGAGCTGGTGCTCTGCAACAAGAGAAGCCACTGCAATGAGAAGCCCACGCACCGCAAGGAAGGCTAGCCCCCGCTCACCGCAACTAGAGAAAGCCTGTGTGCAGCAACGAAGACCCAACACAGACAAAAATAAATAAATAAATAAATTTATTAAGAAAAAAGTCTGTGGTGCAGGGAGTGCCTGGCATTATGGTACTACCCTGAAGGGATACAGAGAGAGGGAGGTGTACCGCAGGGAGGCGAGACCCAGCTTTGGGGGCAGACAGGGCCCAATTCTACTGTTGGAGCACAAGCTATTCTTAACCTTGATGCTCAGTTTCCTCAGCTCTAAAATGGAGATATTGCTTATTTCATAGTTTCTGTAAGGATTAAAAGCTGTCATGACTGCCTTAAGGAAACTCCTAAATCATTGGGGGTACTTGGACCCATGCCCAACTCTGGGAGACCAGGTGAGAGTCCAGGCTGGGAGACTGGGGGAGAAGCCAGGAGGGGAAAGTCTGGGAGGGCTTCCTGTAGGAGGTATTTGGAGTGCAACCAGGCTGGAGCGACAGAGAGAGAGGAGGAGGGTCTGGTGAAGAAACCAGGTGGAGAGTTTGTGTAGGAGCTGGCTACCAAGTGAACAGGGTCAGGCCATGGTGGGAGAGGCGTAGTTGGGGGCAGAGGGTTCATGTGGGGGCCATGGCTCCCATGGCCCCATGGGTGTAGGAGGAGGCCTGGGGAGTTTGACTTCTGCAGCGGGATACTTCTGAACCAGAAGCTCTGGAGCTCTGGTCTGGTAGGGAAATGGCCCTCTCCTCTGCCTCCCATGTTCTGGAGGCTGCTTCTGCCGTTCAAGCTTCTCTTAGCTTCCCGAGATGATCACCTGGGAAACCTGGGGAGGCAAGGAAGGAGAGGGCAGCACTTGTGTGACACCTTGGGGAATCCTGGCCTCAGGCTGGAATTCCGTTGGGAATGCAGGAGCACACAGTGGGTTGTGTTGCCGTGGGAGCTTGCTGAACACTTCCCTGAGGCTAAATTGGCTCCAGCTGGCCCAGACCAAGCCCAGTCCCACCTTCCAGGTCAGCAGCTTTGTCATTAGACCTATGATTGTGACACTGTGTCCTGCTTTGGGGTCGTCTTAGCCCTTAGACACCTGGGGATCCCGGAAGAAATGTTGATTATTGGGTGATTGGTAGCAGGGCTTTCCTTGACCTGAGCTGGTCTCCCACTCTCCCTTTTACTTCCTTTCTAATAGATACACACACACACACACACACACACACACACACACACACACACGCATGATGGCAGAGGCTTAGTCAATCCTTAGTGAATTCATCATATGTTGGTGCGGTGCCTTCTAAGCGCTTTCTAATGCTGTAGATACGGTAGTTAGCAAGGCAGTTAAGGTCGTTGCTCTCAGGAGCTTTCCCTTAGGTCAGGAGGTGTCCCCTAGGTCTGTCTGGATCACTGAGTAAGAGAGGTCATTGAATGTTCAATGAATGCATGTAATATTTATTTTTTGGATTGCTAAATAAAATGAGAAAAATGTTTTGGGGACATTTCTTCTGGGTTATCCACAATGACTCTATATGAAAGCGTCACTGGAAACAGCATGCCCAGGCTTTTGGGCTTACACCAGACTTGAGGTCAAGTCTTGAAGGACTTTTAGTTTCCTTATCTGTAAAATGGGATAATGTTACCTTCCTCCTGGGTTATTTTATGATTATAAATATGTAAGAGATCTGACACTTTGACCTTTAGTGGGAACCCAGTAAATGAAAGCTGCCGTCATCATCACCATCATTCATTCCCTACATCACCACCACCACCGCCACCATCATGGTCGGCAGGGAAAGGAACCCTGGGTTGGGAGATGGGGAAGCAGAGGGCGTGTCAATAAGCAGAGCTCAGTTTACATGGCTGGCTCCCTGGGAACTGGATTTGCAAACTTCTGTTTTGCATAGTGACAGAGTTTTGCTTGTTATCCCTTTATTACTATCCCAGAGACTCCTTCTTTTTTTTTTTTTTTTTGCGGGCCTCTCACTGTTGTGGCCTCTCCCGTTGTGGAGCACAGGCTCCAGACACACAGGCCCAGCGGCCATGGCTCACGGGCCCAGCCGCTCCGCGGCATGCGGGATCCTCCCGGACCGGGGCACGAACCCGTGTCCCCTGCATCGGCAGGCGGACTCTCAACCACTGCGCCATCAGGGAAGCCCCAGAGACTCCTTCTTATCATCCCAATTGCCACCTCTCTCTAGTTAGCCTCAGTCCTTCCGAACCAGCGCTCTCTCCCACTTGAGCACCTCCTGTGGGCTGAGTGGACACTGCAGAGGACACAGAGATGCATGAGACATGGTCCCATCCTGCAAGGACTTCAATTCTCACAAGGCAAATGAGTCAAAGCGGGTGTGAACACAAGTTCCATGGGGTGATGATCTCAGACAGTGAAGGGATGGGGGAGGCTGCACAGGGGGGTGGTGTGGTGAGAGTCGAGCTAACGTTGATTGACAACCTACAACTGTCAGGCACTGTTCCCTTACCTGATGTTCAGACCGGTCCTCTTAGGTAGTTGCATTTTCAGCTGAGGAAAAGGAACATCAAGAGATTAAGTAGAGTGTCCAGCTTCACACCGTTGGGAAGTGGTTCCAAAGTTCTTTTGATTGCATTCACTATCCTTTGGCCTTCAGTCACACCTGGCTGCAGAGCCGACGAACATGCATTAACAGGCTTGGTGAGTCCCACCAGTGAGGAGTCCACGGGGTTCAGATTCCAGTGCTCTTCACAGCTGTGTGGACCTGGGCACGTACCCATCCCTGCCCGGAGAGGTCTTTATAAGCTTGCATGAGCTGAAGTTTGCAGTGCACATAGTTGGCCTTAGGATGTGTGTCTGGGGCTCCGCCAACCCATCTATTGACCCTCTGCCACAGCCTCCCAGATGACGATGCACATGGCACTTGCACAAAGCTTGAGCTTTGGGAGTTCCTTACTTAGAGTGAGCAGAAGTCTCTCTCTGGGGGCTTCTTCCTGCTGGTGCTGGACGTATCCCTTGGGCCACAGGGATGAATGTCCCTTCTTCTTCCTGGCAGTTCATGGAACATACTCCAGGGAACATACTCAGTGCCAGCTGAAAATGCAACTACTTAAGAGATCTGTGGAATGTGGTTCTCATTCATCTCCTTATCCCAGACATCTCCTTGCATCAGCTCCCATTTGTCCAGGTCCCTTGTAAGAGTCAGACAAGAGCCAAACCCTGTTCTCCAAGCATGGCACGATCAGAGGGGAGGAAATGGGCTTTCCCATGCTTGGATCTGTTGCCGAGGACCACGGAGGATTTCACGGCGGCCTCGTCATGCTGTTGCTGGCATGAAGGTGTGCATGTGCACGCGTGTGTGATGAACAAAGGTAAGGTGATGGGTGTAAACTGTGTGTTCAGGGGAGGGTCTACACATTCCCTCTGTGGCATGTACTCTGGGTCAGGGCCCTGCCAGGCAGAGGCTGGCAAAAGAGTTGGGAACTATACTCAGACACTACAGGATGCTGTCCTGTCTGCAAGAAGCTATGGTCTGACGTCACTGAGAGGAATGTGATGGCAGGGGAAAGTCCAGCAGCTCACGACAAGTGTGTGCAGCAATGTGGCTGGAGCAGAAGGTGCTAAGGTTCAGGGAGCTACAGGAAGTGCCTGTGTTGGACTCGGCCATGCAATCAACTGCCGTAGGTTCTTTCTTCTTACCGTCTTCTCTCCGCATGGCTCCTGGCACCCCACAAGCCTTCTCGCTTGTGTGCTGCAATAGCCCCCTTTCTAGTCTCCTGCCAGTTTTTGCCCCTACTATCTAACCTACACATCTCAGCCCCCTGAATCTTCTTAAAACACCACTTTAACCGTGTCCCCTCCTTCCCCACACCTTCCTTGGCCCCCATGACCACCTTCACGTTCCACAGGAATCCTGTTCTCATCCAATAACTTATTGCATTTCCATACCTTTCTTTTCTAAGCTCAATTCCATCAAGCCCAAGCTCATTTATTTTTATTTTTTTGATTATTAATTAATTATTTTTTGGCTGCGTTGGGTCTTCATTGCTGCACTCGGGCTTCCTCTAGCTGTGGTGAGCAGGGGCTGCTCTTCATTGCGGTGTGTGGGCTTCTCATTTGGTGGCTTTTCTTGTTGTGGAGCACAGGCTCTAGGGCGTGGGCTTCAGTAGTTGTGGCACGTGGGCGCAGTAGTTGTGGCTCGCGGGCTCTAAAGCGCAGGCTCAGCAGTGGTGGCGCACGGGCTTAGTTGCTCCACAGCATGTGGGATCTTCCCAGACCAGGGCTCGAACCCATGTCCCCTGCATTGGCAGGTGGATTCTTAATCACTGTGCCACCTGGGCTTCTCTCCAAGGTGGGCTGGGCCTTAGCTGTTTGCATCCCATTCCTTCCTGTTTCAACCTCAGCTCTTCACTTCATCAGAACAGAATGGTCTCCCCAAACCAGAGCTTCCCCGCCAGGGTGCCTGGTCACACCATTTGTGCCGAGAGTGGGCTATACTTGTGTGATACATTGGGCCCACCAGCCCTCTGAGTGTCAGAGGGAGGCCTTGGGTGGCCAGAGCCTCTGGCCTGACCACAACTAGTCCCAAGCAGACCTTTTCATTTACCCCAGCTTGCCATATACGAATGATCATTTCCTGTAAGTCACGACACGACCGTGGAGAAGGCTGGGAATGGCCTAAGCAGTGGCCGTTTCCTGGGATGAGGTGGAATGAGATCCAGATACCCGGAGAACTCTCAGAGGACCACGCCTTGCCTGTAACTTTTCATGACCCCACCAATGTTGTGCAACTTTCTCTTCCGTACTAGGTGTGGAAGGGTCACTGCTCCTGTATGTCAGGAGAGCAAGAAAGGGCCCCTCCTCTTCACCCAGGGCTGGGAGGGGTGCCTGAGCTACTGTGTGAGAGTGGGCCCTACCCTGGGACCCTGGCAAGTACAGGGTATCAGGGCGTTCAAAGGTTCTTTTTTTTTAATTGAAATATGGTTGATCTACAGTGTTGTGTTAGTCTCAGGTATACGGCAAAGTGATTCAGTTATAGATACATATATATATGTATATTCTTTTTCAGATTCTTTTCCATTATAGGTTATTGCAAGCTATTGAATACAGTTCCCTGTGCTATACAGTAGGTCCTCGTTGTTTATTTATTTTATATACAGTAGTATCTGTTAATTCCAAACTCCTAATTTATCCCTCCCCAAAGGTTCTTGTCCAACCACACTAGTTATGGTTTTTAAAAAATGTTTATTTTAATTAATTAAATTAATTAATTAGGTTGTGCCTGGTCTTAGTTGTGACAGGCGTGCTCCTTAGTTGTGGCTTGTGGGCTCTTTAGTTGTGGCATGCAAACTCTTAGTTGCGGCATGTGGGATCTAGTTCCCTGACCAGGGATCGTACCTGGGCCCCCTGCACTGGGATCGCGGAGTCTTAACAACTGCGCCAGCAAGGAAGTCCCTAGTTATGGGTTTTTAAGGGGGTGCCGGGTGGGTGTTTTTCAGACCACAAAGAGCTCCCCTTTTCAAGCAGACCCCTAGATTTCTCTGAGGCTGGGGGGTGTGGGCTGAAAAATGGACAATCAGAAGTGCATCCCGGACAAGACCAACTTCAGGCAATGTGGCGGTGAGGGAGCTCACTTCAGCATGCTTCTCCACCTCACCAGTCCTCCTGCCTCCTTGGAGGACCCTTGGACCCAACTCTGACACTCTGGTCCTCTTTTCATCAAGGTATGCCCCCCATCTCTCAAGCCCTGGCCCTGATAGTGCCAGTTTGCTGATCTGAGGACAGTCTCTGGGCTGCTAAACGCCCACACCACTCTTCTTGCTTCTCATCATTATACAGGAAGTGTGATATAGTGGTTAGGGCCTTGGAGAAAGAGCCACACTGCTGTGTGAGTCTGGGTATGTTTCTTAACCTCTCTGTGGCTCATCAGGTAAAAATGGTATTATAGCACTTACTTTATAGGGTTCTTACGTAGTGTAAATGAATTAATACTTGGAAGACATTTTTGTACCATATCAGTATTATTATTACCCTATTAGAATAAGTGGCATTATGTGTCTGTCTCTCTCTCCCTGCACACAGTAAAGACCATTGGGGACCCAGTTCCCTCAGAGCCTTCCCAGCACGTGCCCAATGTATAGCCAGCCACCAATATACTGAATTAGTGAAGAAGGACTCCTAATATTCACCTTTCAACAGAAGCCTTCAGGCCACACCTTGCTTTGGTCATAGGAGGCTCCTACCTGTACTGAACTGGTGTGAAGGGAACCAAAAAACTATCTCACCATACTTTTTAGGCTACTGCCTGATAAGTAAATGAGTGGACAAGTGAATGAATGAGTGAACAAAACCAGGACGGAATAAAGGCCTGGGGTCCCTGCCCCTGACTCCCCACCTTGGTCCTCAGGTTGCTGGGCAGGAAATTCAGAACAAAAAACCTCTGGACAATAGCTCCATTGCCCAGCAGCCCAGGCCATGGGTAATTCTCAGTGCTGGAGGGGGTGGTGGTGTGTGTGTGTGGGGTGCTGTAGCTGAGGCCCAGGTCCTTGCTGTTCCTTTTTCCCTCCTGCGCTCCTGTCTGGTTACCTGACACACCTTTAGGAAAGCTTTCTTGCAGTGGAGCTGTGTAGTGGGGCTGGGCTGTGTGATTACTTCCTTAGGGTCCCATCCTCCTGGGGAGCCTTCTTCAGTGACTCCCTGCTTCCCACTTCCCATCACTCAGGCCTCTTGCATGCTGTCCTCCCCTCCATGAGTGGGACCCATTCGGGTCCTGTCTCCATCTCTGTCTATGTCCCTGGCCACCCCAGTGGAGTGTCAGGCTCTGGGGACTGGCCACTCTCTATTTTATCCCCTGAGGCACAGGTGTATCATCCTTTCTGAGCAGGGACCCTGCAGTGCACTGGACTTGGGCTCTACCCTATTCTTCCAGGGGGAAGAGAAGAGTGTGTTCCTGGAGGTCTTGGTGTGAGAGCAGAGCCAAAGCCAGGTGCTCAACCCTGGCTGTACCAAGGAAGCTTTATAAAACATGCAGGTGCAGCCTGGGTGATTTTGGTGTGCAAGTCCAGACAGACAATCAGAATGAAGGGGAAGGACTCTAACAGCTGAGCTAGGTTTGACTGCCCATCCAACGGATGGCCTCTTCTGGTTTGGTGTCAGTGGAAGCGAGGGTGTGAGGATGGGAAGGTGAGTGGGAGACCTCATCATCTCCAGGCTGTCAGGCTTGTCTCCTTTCCTCCGTAAGAAGGTTTACCTCATGGGGAAGGTTCTCCCCATGCTTGTTCTAATAATTTCTAACCACATCTTCTATCAAAATCAACATTTCGGTTAGGAGAACATTCGTGGATGCCTAATCAAAGCGTAAAGCTCTGTGATGGAAGAATATGGATCAAGGCTCTCAGAGTGGAGAGGATTGTGATGTTCTCGTCCGAACCCTTACCTGATTTAGGAATCCTCCTACAGTGAGCCCAGTGGACAGCTGGTTAGCACACCTTGGGCTCGAGACTTCTAGGGACAGATGACTGCTTCCTCTCTAGGCAGTCCATTCCCATTTGGGCTGGCTTTAATCATCAGAGCCGTGTTTATCACGAAGACAAATAGTCGCCATTTACCGAGCATCGACTATGAACAATTTTGGCCTTGAGGCACATGGCACAAAAATCAACAATCAAATCAACTTTATTATATTCATGATGTGGCTTACTGATGGGTGTTCCCACCATCTGTGGCTTCCCACTTAAATGAACTATTCTCGCTGCCTTGGTGCTAAACTCAGCTATTTCCATGCCAACAATAAGATTTTAAATTGCTCATCTTTTAAACTGATTTCAGTGCTTTGGAGATGCTGCCCTGGTTACTAACCTAGAGGCAGGGAATCTACCTTCCCTTCTATCCCCTGACCCGTCTGCTGGCCCACCAAGTCCGTGCTTTATATATGTGGCTAATTTATGCTTTTTCTTTTTTGTAACAGCTTTATTGAGCTATAATTCACATACTGTACAATTCAACCATTTAAAGTGTACAATTCGATTTTTTTTACTATTTTCACAGGCTTGTACAATGATCACCATAATTAAATTTAGAACATTTTTATCACTCCAGAAAGAAACCCCATACTTTACCAGTTACCTCCATTCTCCCCAGCCTGGAGGTGGTTTGGCAACCTCAGATCTGCTTTCTGTCTCTACAGATTTACCTCTTCTGGACGTTTCATATAAACAGAATCATGCAGTATGTGATCTTGCGTGGTAGCATGTATCGGCGATTCATTCCTTTTTACTGAGAATGATATACCATCGTATGGATACGTTGCATTTTGTTTCTCCATTCATCAGTTGGTGGACATTTGTGTTGTTTCCATTTTGGCTGCTGTGAATAGCGTGGCTGCGAATGTGGTGTCTTTGTGTCACCATTCCTGATCACTGAGAAGAACGTGTTCAGACCATCTTTTCCGATGATTGTGAGTGATGTAGTGATAGGAGCTACCCTGCTCACCCATCTAAGCCCTCAGCCTTGACACAACTGCTCAGGGATTCAGGGCCTCCTCGGTGTCACCCTGAGCATCACCATCGGGGTGGAGGGGGCACGCCTCTCCTCTTTCCCTCTTCTGATCTCCAGGAAAGGCAGTTTGGAGCAGAATCGTCTGGGTTGGGCAGTCACCAGAAACACTTTCCCTTTCAATGGGTAGGCAGCAGTGTGCAGACCACAGTGGCCAGAGACAGTCTTACAAGGAGTTGTCCCCACGGGCCACCTTAGTGCAGTTTTCTGTTCCCTCACCACTAGGCCCTTGTCCTGGGGCCTCCCCCTATTGCCTCCATCCCGGAATCCCAGGCAGAGGCCACTGGAGAGGGCAGCTTTGGTCTCTTCTCTTGCACCAAGGCTGGGCTTGGGGCATGGGGGAGGGGTTGGCTGGGGTCTCTGGGCAATAGGGTGGTGATAAGTGAGATGCAAACACTTCCGGCCCTGCAGTGTTCTGGGCTGCCCCAGCAAACAGGGACTCCCCCTGGGTGAGATCTGGGCCGCCCTACAGCCCGAAAACCACAGGGTCCCTTGTAGCCGGCTTTGTCCTCACCTTAAACAAAAGGCAGTCCTGGAACCAGGAAACCAGGTGAGTTCGGGTGGAGGGGCTGAGATTTCAGGGAGGGCTCTAGGCTGCAGTTCTGTGCTCAGGACTTCAGGTGAGGTCTCTCCCCTCCAAGTCTGCCCAGGTGTACTCTGTTGGGGAGGAGAAGTGGGGAGCTGGTCGTCCTCCCTCCCCAGGGCTGCCATACCTGTCTGACCAGCCCCTCCCTCTCTCCTTCCGCCTTCTCTGTGCCTGATTTGGCACCGGGCCCATATCCCTCCCTTTGGTCTCAGGAAGGTGAAGTCTCTTTCCTGCACGGTGTGGGAGTCTGTTGGGGAAGGGGTAGCTTGCATTCAAATCACTCCTTGGAAATTAAGCATTGTTTAAAGGGGCTGAGAGAGGGCCTGGTACAAACAGGTACTGCCTGGTTCCGTGTGGCAGGAGGCCAGGGCTGGGGAGGGTGGGGAGGAGAAAAGAGGGGAGGGGAGAAAGGGATGTGGTCTCTGCGTCCCCTCTAAGAGTCTTTGTCTTTGTCTTTCCGGAAGGGCCTTCAAAGTGTGTCCTTTTGTGTGTACGTGTGTGTGATCTGGTGTGTGTGATCCGAGGGGAGCTTATCAGTGTGTCTGTCTTTTTGGATTTGTCTCTCTTCCAAGGAGGGGGCTTCTGGTCTCGCTGTCCCTCTGTAGGGGTCTCTATGCCTGTCCTCTGGAACCCTGGGTGTCTTTACTGGAGAAGGATAGGGAGGCATCTGCACATCTGCCCCCTTGTGATAGGTGGTCAGGGTAGCGGTCACCCTCTCCCCTGGGTTGGGGGTTGGGGGCTGTGGGCCACCTGTCCCTCTACCCCCAGGGGATCTGTTGGTCTCTAGTTAACAGCTATCCAGTCCCCACTTCATGCCCTGCAGGATCTTTCAGAGAATCTAGCCCCAGCCATTAGAGAATCGAAGCTGGAATCTCCGCCTCGGGGACCCAAACCTCCTCTTTTCCACCCACAGCCTGCCCCACCCAGGCCTGGGGTGCCTTACTCAGCTCCCCATTCTCCAGCCTTCTGCAGGTGCGTGCTGTGCCCCAGCCCACTCTCCTGACTCATTCTCATAACGGGTTTGTGGAGACAGGTGCAGGGACTCTTCCCCTTCTCCTCTGGCCATCTGGGGGCCTGGGAAGAGAAAGAGAAGGAGGGCCCAGGTGGCTGCAGGTTGACTCACCATCGGTGCCCCCCACTCCACAGTTCTGCCTCCTTTCCTGTGATTCACCCACTGGGAGCTATGGGACTGACTCCCCCAGGCAGCAAGGAGAGCGATGAGATGAAGTCCCCGCCGACGTAGCTGCCTGCTCTCCTGCGCTCTCCCAGCCTGCCCACTGGCTCTTGTTCACCCTCCTCTGTGCCTTTCAGCCCGGCCCAGGGAATCCCGTGATCTTTTTATTTTTTACTTATTTATTTTTTTGCGGTACGTGGGCCTCTCACTGTTGTGGTGTCTCCCGTTGTGGAGCACAGGCTCCGGACGCGCAGGCTCAGCGGCCATGGCTCACGGGCCCAGCCGCTCCGCGGCATGTGGGATCCTCCCGGACCGGGGCACGAACCCGCGTCCCCTGCATCGGCAGGCGGACTCTCAACCACCGTGCCACCAGGGAAGCTCAATCCTGTGATCCTGGGAAGAGAGAAAGACACGGGGTTGTGTCCAGGACAAGTGCTGTGTTGGACCTCACGTTAACTTGCATGTACAGCCCCAGAGGGAAGACAGCCTGTGTGTGTGTGTGTTCATTCATTCATTTCACAAATGTTTACCCAGCCCCTCTTGGCATTGCACCAAGGGCTGGGGGCACAGCAGTAACTAAGGAGAGACTGGGCAAATGGTTGACCTCGGGTTCAAGGATTCGGAACCCAGCCCTGTCCTCCAAACTGGGCAGACCTTCATAATCACTCCAAGTGGAGAGAAGAACACGAAGGACACGGGGTGGTGCCTCTGGGGCGTCAGCTGCTCAGAGGAGACCCAAATGCCACAGATCACTTTCCTGCTCTGCTCCTCAGTCTGTGCATTTATTTCCCACAGCAGGGAAGGAGATAAGACCTAGGATCCAGGGTTGCAGTGGCTGGGCCAACCCCGCAAGGCTCTGTTAGGGAACAGGTAGAGGCTGGCAGCCCTTGCACGTCTCACATTCACGGAGTTACCCTTTCCTGGGCTCTGCGGTGGTGCAGGGGTGGGCTCCGGGCGGGCGCAGCTCTCTGCTGCCCCCACCTGAGTCCGGCCTGTAGGTGGCAGGTGTCAGGTTAGGCCCTGCCCCCTCAGGGCCTAGCCACTCAGCTACAAGGCCGATCCCCTCCTCCTGGGCTGGGCTCTTTCTTATAAGAGGCCATCCGGGGAGCTGCACCCCACCTAGGAGCAGCTTCGCAACTCCTCGAGTCTCCGTGTGCCTCAGCCTGCTCGCCTCCTCTCCAGCCTCCACCATGTCCATCAGGGTGACCCAGAAGTCCTACAAGGTGTCCACCTCCGGCCCCCGGTCCTTCAGCAGCCGCTCGTACACCAGTGGGCCGGGCACCCGCATCAGCTCCTCGGCCCTCTCCCGGGTGGGCAGCAGCGGCAGCTTCCGGGGCGGCCTGGGCAGCAGCATGAGTCTGGCTGCAGGTTACAGTGGGGCCCCGGGTCTGGGGGGCATCACAGCTGTCACGGTGAACCAGAGCCTGCTGAGCCCCCTCAAGCTGGAGGTGGACCCCGACATCCAGGCCGTGCGCACCCAGGAGAAGGAGCAGATCAAGACCCTGAACAACAAGTTCGCCTCCTTCATCGACAAGGTGAGGGCTCCCCCTGCGTGGCCCGCGGTGCCTGGGGCCGGACCAGGATCCCAGCCCTTTCTCTTGGTCACCCCACCCTCGGTGGGCACATCTCCAGCCCCTCCCTGGCGTCCTGCTGGGCCCCACCCACTCTGGCACCGCTCCCGCTTCCGACGGATGTCTCGGCGCCCTCCCCCGGCCCCATGCACTTTGGTTTGGGCTGGGGAAGGGATAGAGAGGGGTCCGGGCGGCTTCGGACTCTAAATCTTGGGGCTCCCTCCCTCACTCGCCCATCTCACCCCAACTCGGGGTCTGATCGTCTGTAAAGCTTTCAGCTCTGGAAGAGTCCCAGCTGTTCAGCTGGCGTGTGGGAGGGCAGTTCCTCCCTCAGGTTCATCCTTCTCCCTAGCATGGCCCCAAGGGCTTCTCAACAGTGCTCCCGTGCTTTAAATTTTTTTTTTTTTTTAAATAGGAGATTGATAGGATTCTGGGAGAAGAAAGCGGCTGTCTTGATTCAAACAGGCAAATATTGATCCAGGCCTTCGGCGTACCGGGGCCCAAGTGTTGGGGGCATCAAGATGAGTCATAACTTGGCCAGGGCCCCGGGAGCCGGCCATGTGGGCGGCGCCGGGCGGGGCCGAGGCCCGCGGTACTGGGGACACGCTCCTCTGCCTGGGGGCGTGTATCGGTGTGGGGTGGACGCCAGGGCCTGGCTTCGGAAAAGCCCATCCAGGATTCAAAGTCTGCGGGCGTGCGACACCCCACCTGCGTTTCACGTCCTGTTAAACCCCACGATTTACGGCTTTAGATAAGGCGTCTGTCCGCTAACGCCCCTCTCCCCGCTCGGCCCTGGTCGCCTCTCACTCTTCCCTACTACCCCGGCTCCCACCCAACGAACTGGCTCTGCTTTCCCATGGAAGGCGCCAGGCCGGGTTTTGCAGCCTCGGGGGTTTGCCTCCTCAGGGGCCCCAGGGCCCCCAGCGCGCTGGAGGCTCAGCCCCTCCCTGCTGACTAGCTCCTGGGAGGCATTTTGGGAGCGGAAGGAGGGAAATCCTGGGGCAGATTGGCGCCTTTAGGAATTGGAGTCCCCCGGGAAACCGGCGCTCCCCAGATTTTGGGAAGTGCTTGCTGGTTCCTTGGCTTTAAGCAACCTTCACTTTACTTCTTGACTGCTAGCGCTGGGGTCCTCCCAGTGAGTAGCTAAGCACAGGCCGAAGGTTCCCAGTGCTCTGCCCTTTCCTTGGATGGACTACCTTGCTAAATCTGATTTCCTCATCTACAAAATGGGCACGCTAATCCCTAAGTCAAAGAGGTTTTGCCTATTCAAGCATAAAATGTAAGAGCTTAGCAGTGTTTGGCCTACATTAAACAGTCTAATAAGGCTAAATGTTATTATCACTTAGTTTTTATAATTTTGGGGCAGAATGAGCTGGGGAAGAAAGAGATTTACAGAGAGAGATTTGCTGGATCTGGACCAGACCCTTAAAATAACCTTCTGAGTCCTCCCAATTTAAAAGAAGTCCAACTTTGGGTTGATTTAAAAAAAAAAAAAAAAAAGAAAAAAGTCCTTCCTCTTCTTGGGACCAGTTTATTATTCTTTCTTTTTAAAAATTTCCCTTCCAACGTGCCTTAATTTCATCCTAAAATCTGGATTCCTTGAGCCCCAAGGAACCTAGGACCTTTGTGTTTGGGACAGGAGGACAGGGTTGTGGATTCGGGGTAGGGTAGGGTAGGGTGGGGTTGGATGTTGAGCTCAAAGGAAGGGCTGTGGGGAGGAGGGTCTTCAGTTTGCAGACAGATTTACCTTGTTTCTTGCCTCTTCCCTGGCTAAAAGTGACTTCTGCACAGGGGTGGGGCTCTGGATAGGGCTCGCCTGAGTTCTTCTAAGCCATTGCAGGGCTGAGGAGACCCAGGCTCAGAGAGGGGAAGTAATTCAAGATCAGGTAGCAGTGTTTGGCTAAAACTTACGTCTTCTGGTCCAGGCTGTAGGGCTACAGTTTCCTTACAGTCAATGAGTCCCTCAAAGCCACTCCAAATAATAATCATGATGATAATATTATTTGCTGTGAACAATCTACATTTTTTTCAATCATATATAAAGTGTTAATTAAAACTTGGCTACTTTTATTGACTGCAATATTACAATCGAAGTCAATAAGAACCATTTGTTTTGCAAATATAGCTTCAACATAACTGCTAGCTATCCTCTTACAACCATGTATCCCCTTCTTTCCCCCCAACTCAGCACTAATGGGGTTCCGGAGACCCCACTGCTTGGGGAGTTGGATGAGGGGAAAAGACAGTGCTTGCTTCATGCCAGACTTTGAGCCCTGGCCTGATGTGCGATGTGGACCTTTCTGCCTCATCGTGCAGGTGCGGCACCTGGAGCAGCAGAACAAGATTTTGGAGACCAAATGGAACCTCCTGCAGCAGCAGAAGACAGCCCGGAGCAACATAGACAACATGTTTGAGAGCTACATCAACAACCTCCGGCGGCAGCTGGAAACCCTGGCCCAGGAGAAGCTGAAGCTGGAAGTGGAGCTTGGCAACATGCAGGGGCTGGTGGAGGACTTCAAGACCAAGTGAGCCTCTGTCATCCCACCCTGCCTGGCCCCTTGGGACCAGAGGCCTAAGACACCAAGGCCCTCTGCTTGCTGGGCAGTGCAGTCTTATATAATTAGAGTGACCCCAGGACAAGGTTTTCTCAGGACAGTCTAGGTTTATGCCCATTGTTAATAGCACCTCCCTTGCCCCTTCAATCTCAGAGCTGTCCCAATTTGGACAACAAATTATCTGCTAATGTTTACACAGTAAACCTAAAATGGGAGACAAAGGTAGCCAACAGGCTCTCTTGTATACTAATAGCCCTAGACTCTATTTCTTCCTTACCCCTGATTTCCAGCACATTCCAGAAAGTTCTGTCTGAGGTTTCATGTCAGTGCCTGTTGCTAATCCTCCTCATATGCCTAATCCAATGTGTATTCGTGGATCTGGAGAGAGATTTCCTGCTCCAGGCCCCCCACTGGCTGATGATAGCATGGAGTAAGGGTGGGGAAACAGTAGCTGGTTGGGGCAGAAGGACCAGACCAGCCATCTCATATCTTCTTGCATTCCCATTAACTGAATTTTCTAGCTATCCTTGTCCCCCTGGAAAGACCCACAGCAACCTCACCTTTGCCTCCATCCTCTGATTATATCTGTCTCACCAGGTATGAGGAAGAGATCCAAAAGCGCACAGACATGGAGAATGAATTTGTCATCATCAAGAAGGTGAGGGAGTACCCATTCCCCCACCAGACACTGGAGGCTGGCGCTTAGAGACTCAGGCTAGAGGCTTTCTGTTCCTAAATGTTTCTAAGTAATGGGACGACATTTGGGTGCCTCCTGGGTATCTAGCATAGAAGGACAGAGAGGTAGTTAGGTGTATTTGGACAGAACTCTGGACATCAATGTTGGAACATGGTTAAGAAAACGGAGCAGTAGAATTTGAGGTCTGGCTATAGAAGGCTTCCTGGAGGAGAAGGAGGAGGGGAGGGGGAGGGGAGTGGGGGAGAGGGAAGGGTGTGTGTAGGAAGCAGAGGTAAGAGTGCTGGGGCTGGGGATGCAGGTGTGATGAGGCAGAGACTGGACTGGGTCAGGCCACACATAGTGAGGTGGGAAAGACAACTAGTTAGAAAGTTCCAAGTCCAGGCCGTTGGGTGCCCCTGGCTTGGCGTCAGGAGTGGGCACTCAGCTCAGGCTCCCCTCCCCCTGCCCCGCAGGATGTGGATGAAGCTTACATGAACAAGGTAGAGCTGGAGTCCCGCCTGGAAGGGCTGACTGACGAGATCAACTTCTACAGGCAACTGTATGAAGAGGTACGTTCTTGGGCGCTGGAGACTGAGGTTCCCCAGCCCCATCAGAGGCCCCTCCCAGCCCCCAGCGCACCAACAGACAAGGGCCCACCACTGAATAATTACAGCTGCCAATAGTAGCCCGGCATGGATGTTCTATATGTTCTGTCCCCCTGCATGAGGGAGGGTTTATTATCCCACTTCACAGATGAGAAAATGGGCTCAGAGAACTGAAATAGCCTGTCCAAGGTCACCATACACAGAGTGGTGACCCAGCTGCAGCTCAGGCCTGCTCTGTCCCCAGGGCCTTAGTTAGATTCTTTGGGCCGAATGAGAGCCCTCTGTGGGCGCCATACTGGTAGCTGAGAGCACGGAAGGGCTCTGCCCCTCTGGTTTCTCGCCCAAAGCCAGATTTCCTTTTATCCTGGCCTCATTTCATCTTTACTTCCCTCCAAATTCCAGGTCTTTGACCCATTTTCCTTCTTTAGGAACTTTGCCTTCTCTCCAGCCCTAACTCCCACTGTCTTGTCCTTTATGGAAGGCCCTTCCGCAGAAGGGAACTCCTTGTATGCGGGCCCAGGGCCTCACCACCTCCCTTCCCCACCACAGGAGATCCGCGAGATGCAGTCGCAGATTTCTGACACCTCCGTGGTCCTGTCCATGGACAACAGCCGCTCTCTGGACCTGGATGGCATCATCGCCGAGGTCAAGGCCCAGTATGAGGAGATCGCCAACCGCAGCCGGGCTGAGGCCGAGACCATGTACCAGATGAAGGTGAAGAGCAGCGTCACTATAGGCTGGTGTCCCCTTCTGGCAGGTTCTGTGCCCTAGTCCTTGAGGAGGGAGCAGGATTCCAAACTGGACTCTGCCTGCTGCGAGCTGGGCTGCAGCGTAGTGCTGGGGGACAGGGGCGTCCCCGTGCCCAGAGGTGTAGAGGCGGGTAGGGGAGAGATGACCTGGGTTCTGGTGACTTGGCCGAGAGGGCATTCTCCCTCGGAGGGACCGGGGGGTCCCCTCTCAACCTCACTCCTTGTCTCACATCTGCAGTACAAGGAGCTGCAGACCTTGGCTGGGAAGCACGGGGATGACCTCCGTCGCACGAAGACGGAGATTTCCGAGATGAACCGGAACATCAACCAACTCCAGGCTGAGATCGAGGGCCTCAAAGGCCAGGTACGGGCTGGGCTGGGGGTGGGAGAGGGTCTTGGGACGCCTCCGGGTGAGAGGAGATAATGCAGGAGGAGTGAGGGGTCTGGGGGTTGGGGAAGGAATCCTAGACCAGAGTCAGGAGTTGGAGGGGCAGCTGGAGTCCAGACTGCTCCTGGGAGGCTGAGGGGTGCTGAGGAGGCCCCCGTGTGAGGGGCCGGGCAGGTAGGTTGGGGGTCCAGGATGGGTCCCCCAAGCCTGCTTTATTGTATCTGTCTTATATATCAGGGTAAGATTGGGCTCTGATGCTTTAAGGAAGTTTAGAAAGCAGAGATCTAGTCCAGCTGGGGGTGGGGATAACACCGCACAGCGTCCCAGGTGAGAAGTTTGTGCGGGGAAGTGGCTGGAAGCTGCTCATGTTTCCCCGTTCCGCTTCCTGACTCTCACCCCCCTGTAGCATTTTCTTGGATTGAGCCAGGTGGAGTTGGTTAGTCCACGTCGGGGAGAGGGGGTCCCTAAAGGAGGGGAAAGGGAGAGCGGGTGCAGGGGGAGGAGGGGAGGAGGCAAGCAGACTCTGCTCTAACTGCTTACCCGTCCCCTCCCCGCCAGAGGGCTTCCCTGGAGGCCGCCATTGCCGATGCGGAGCAGCGTGGGGAGCTGGCCGTCAAGGATGCTCAGGCCAAGCTGGCCGAGCTGGAGGCCGCGCTGAGAACCGCCAAGCAGGACATGGCGCGGCAGCTGCGCGAATACCAGGAGCTGATGAACGTCAAGCTGGCCCTGGACGTGGAGATCGCCACCTACCGCAAGCTGCTGGAGGGCGAGGAGAGCCGGTGGGTGTGGGCGTTCTCTGACCGGCCCTGGCGCCCCATCCCTGGGACCTGGGGTGGGGAGGGGTGGGACTTGAGTCCTGTTGTCCTGGGATAGGGCCAGGGGTTGGTCCTGACATCCCATGTGTCCTCTGGGTACAGGCTGGAATCTGGGATGCAGAACATGAGCATCCACACCAAGACCACCAGCGGGTACTCAGGTGAGTGTCCTGGTCCTGGGGGGGCAGGGCAGGAGGCAGCTCCTATACAGTTCCCTCCGGTATAGCTGAGGAAGCTGGGGCCCAGTTAAATGCCTTGTCCAAGGTCACGTAGCTGATAGCAAAGCTCTCTCCTGCCCTGCTCCTGGTTTTCCCCAACCATCTTGGAGGAGTGAACCAGGGGGGTTCCCTATCCCTGGGGACCACATCCGGTCCGGAGTAGCAGGGAGAAGGGGGCGTGGCCCCTGATGTGCGCATGGGCTCCTGTGCTCACGTGGCTGCCTCTGTTCCTGACCAGGTGGACTGACCTCACCCTATGGGAACCCTGGCTTCAACTACGGCCTGAGCTCCTACCAGTCCAGCTTGGGCTCTGGAGGGGGCTCTGGCTCCTTCAGCCGTACCAGTTCCAAGGCTGTGGTTGTGAAGAAGATTGAGACCCGTGATGGGAAGCTGGTGTCCGAGTCCTCTGACATCCTGCCTAAGTGAAAGGCTCCCGCCATCCCTCCCAGCCTCCCCAGCTCACTTGCTCCTGCAAGAAGGAGTTGTGCAGGGGAGTGTTGGAACCAAAGACCTGAGGCTCAGTCCTGTCCTTAGCCCACCCCTGGGGGAGTCAACTGCCTGGGGCTCCCTCTCTTGCCCACGCCCCCCCAAAAGCCAATCCAAGTGTCTTTTTCAGAATAAAGCTTCAGCTGGCTCTGCCAGCACATTTTGCCGTGTGCAGCCCTTGTCTGTCAATGGGGTGGGAGACAGGTGGTCAGGAGGCCTCCCTCTGGGATCAGAAAAGGCTGGGGTTGGGGGACACGTGGAGGAAAGTCTGACCTCCTCCAGGGAGACTTTGCTGAAAAACCTCGTTGATGCCTTGGTTTCAGATACCCCATTTCATTTGATCTGGGCAACAAACCCTGTTGGGGCTCAGAGCAGGTTTTAGATTGGAGTATCAGGAGATTTCCTTTCCCGTAGACCTCACAGGAGGTCGGCCTCAGGACCAGGTCCAGAGAGACCAAGCAATTGGCCTAATTAAAAAGTGGCTGACTGGGATTCGAACCCAGGACCGTCCAGTTCTCCAGCCTGTCCTCCTCCTCAGCCAGGCACATGGCATTTCCTCGGTGGCCAGAGGTGTTTTTGTACATCTTCATTCCTTAGCAGCTGGGGACAAGGAATCCTGGTTTTCCCGTCCCTTCAGAGGCCCAGAGTCCATTCTCAGCAGCTGGGTATGTCACACCCACAATTTCTAAAAGCCAAGATAGTATAGGATTTGGCATTGACAGATGGCCCCTTCCGTACTTCACTCACAGTCACGCCCACCCCCATGGTACCTCACCACCCCTTTCCACCCATTTACCTGCAGTGTTTGTACCATATACAGCTGAGTGTGTAAAGGGTGTGTGCGTTCTGTGTTTGCAGATGGAGGGCGTGCTGTGTGTATTTGGGTGTGGATGGGTCCTGTGAAGTGTGTAAAGGGTTTTTGCTTGTCTTGTTGGGGCAGGAGCGGGGCTGGGTGGAGCAGTGGCTCCACTGCCACCACCCGTGGACTACCCGGCAGACACGCTGGCCCCTTAGTGCTGAACTAAGTGTGGAACATGCCCTCACTTAGAATGGCTGAGATGGGGGCATTTTCAGACTTTCCCAAACACTAAAGGAGAATGAACAAACCCATGCAGAGGGTCCAGTCATTGGGACAGCCTGGCGCAGGAAGCTCAGGTTCTGGTCCTGCTGTGAGGTCTCCCAGGGCTCCTTTCCCTGGGGTCTAGGCTTCCCAGGCCCTGGGCTCCCACCCAAGGGCCCATCTCACTACCTCCCCTAGCTGCCCACCTCAATGGAGCTGCTTCCAGACCGAGCCCAGGCATTCTACCTCCTCCGCCCCCTCCACCCAGTCCTGGGACCAGGGCCAGGGTTCTGGACTCTGTCACAATAAAGGACTTCACTCTTCCACGATAAAACTTAACAGTACCATTATCTAGAGCAGTGACTCTAACTACTGTGGCAGTAGCTCTCAGTACGAAATTCATTTTTATCACAACCTGCAAATGTTTATATCTATATAACTGAAAGAAAAATTTCATAAAACCATACCAACCTTCTGCCCTCTGCTCATGTGTGACTGGCCATCTTACCAGGTCCCCGGAGCCCAGAGAGTGGTGTTAGAGCCCAGAGCAGGCGCAGTACCCAGTGAGAGACATCTCTTGCCCACTGAGGACCCAAGTCAGCATTTTCACCTGTGGCCCACCCGATCCTCCTGGAAGCCAGCCACCTGTCTTACCGGGCCCTGCCCCCTGGCGGTGGGCACATGGTTGGGGAGGGGGCGGGCAGGCAGCCAAAGGCCCCACCAATGTTCTCCTGGAGTTTCCACACCCCCGACCTGACCTGCTGCTTGCTTAGGGAAGGGCAGGAAAGCTCCAGGGAGAATTCCCTTTCCCTCTCCCCCGCCTCCTTCCTTTCTTGGTTATTGTGTATCTACTGTGTCATCAAGGACACTCAGCCTTTAGGAGACACCATCTCATCTACCTTTCAGTATTTAATGATGTAATGGAGCTGGACCTCCAATTCTCATTTAGAGGAGGCACCGAGGAAGGATGAACGCTAACATTTCTTTAATGCCTATTTGGTGGTAGATCTGTGCTTCAGCACGTTTCAACCTTCCAAGATCCTGTGAGGCAGGTGTTAAAATCTCTCTTCTTTCAGGAGCTGTTTTTCCAGCTCCAACCCTGTGGTTTTGGTAGGTGCGACCCTCACAGCACCTCTTCTCTGGGGCCACAAGGGTGGAGGGAGCCAGGCTTGGCCAGTCACAGCCCCCTTTGTTATTTTTTTGCTCAGGTATAATACTAAATGTAATAGAATGCAGAAAGTACCCGATGGATTTCTACTTACAATCACACTGTAATATAGAACACTTCCTGTGTCATAGAAGAGTCCCTTGGGCCCCTTGCCAGGGTGCTTTTTTTTTTTTTTAATTGAAGTATAGTTGACTTACAATGTTGTGTTAATTTCTGGCGTACAGCAGAGTGATTCCTCTCTCTCTCTCTCTCTCTTCTTTTCTAGATTCTTTTTCATTCTAGGTTATTACAAGATATTAAATCCAGTTCCCTGTGCTATACAGTGGAAACTTTTTTTTTCTGTTTTATATAGAGCAGTGTGTATTTGTTAATCCTCAGCTCCTAATTTATCCCTGGCCCCTCTCCCATATCCCCTTTGGTAACCATAAGTTTGTTTTCTATGTCTGCAAGTGCACTTTTAAAAATGCAAATCAAAAGAAAACGCAGGGCTTCCTGGTGGTGCAGTGGTGAGAGTCTGCCTGCCAATGCAGGGGACACGGGTTCGAGCCCTGGTCTGGGAAGATCCCACATGCCGCGGAGCAACAGGGCCCGTGCGTCACAGCTACTGAGCCTGCGCTCTAGAGCCGTGGGTCACAACTACTGAAGCCCGCGCACCACAAGGAAGAGTAGTCCCCACTCACCGCAACTAGAGAAAAGCCCATGTGCAGCAACAGAGACCCAACGCAGCCAAAAATAAATAAATAAATAAATAAACCATTCACTTTATAAAAAAAAAAAGAAAATGCAAATCGGATTCAGTTACTCTCCTACTTACTCCCCGCAATGTTGCCGCCCAGGATAAAGCCCCAAGCCCTGCCTTGGCCCACCGCCTGGGCCTGCTCAGCCCCCCGCCCTCCGCAGTGCCCCCCCACCCCCCCACCCCCACGCTCTCTCTGACTCAGTGGTGCGGCTTAGCGCTCACATCACATTCCTTCCTCACAGGGCCATTGCACATGCTGTTGTCTGCTTGGAACATGACGGCTTTTCTTTGTGGGCTTCCGAGCTTCCTAGGGATTCTGCAGAGCGCAGCCCAAATGCAGCTTCGGCAGGAAAGCCCCTGGACTCCACAGGTCAGGTGGGGTATTTCTAGAATAAGTTCTCAAAGCATTTCTTGTAGATTGCAGTCATTTATTCATCTGCAGCGGTATTTTACTAATGTCTACCTTATCTGATAGACTGTAAGCTCCACGGGGGCGAGGACCCCTTCATATATGCCTGGCTCTTCACTGATTCTTTTTTTTTTTTTTTAAATTGAAGTATAGTTAATTTACAGTGTTGTGTTAATTTCTTCTGTACAGCAAAGCGATTCAGTTATACGTGTATATATATATAGTCTTTTAAAAAAATGTTTTATTTATTTATTTATTTTTGGCTGCGTTGGGTCTTCGTTGCTGTGTGCGGGCTTTCTCTAGTTGTGGCGAGCAAGCAGGGGCTACTCTTCGTTGCGGTGAGTGTGTTTCTCACTGAGGTGGCTTCTCTTGTTGCTGAGCAGGAGCTCTAGGCACACGGGCTTCAGCAGTTGTGGCACGTGGGCTCAGCAGTTGTGGCTTGCGGGCTCTAGAGCGCAGGCTCAGTAGTTGTGGCGCATGGGCTTAGTTGCTCCGCGGCATGTGGGATCTTCCTGGACCAGGGCTCGAACCCGTGTCCCCTGCACTGGCAGGCGGATTCTTAAGCACTGCTCCACCAGGGAAGTCCCTATATATTCTTTTAAAATATTCTCTTCCATTATGGTTTATCACAGGATATTGAATATGGTTCCCTGTTCTATACAGTAGGACCTTGTTTATCCATCCACTGATTCTTGGGTACCTAGCAAAGCATCAGGCGCATAGCAGGTGGTCAATAAAAAAATTATTAAATAGGGCTTCCCTGGTGGCGCAGTGGTTGAGAGTCCGCCTGCCGATGCAGGGGACACGGGTTCGTGCCCCGGTCCGGGAAGATCCCACATGCCACGGAGCGGCAGGGCACGTGAGCCATGGCCGCTGAGCCTGCATGTCCGGAGCCTGTGCTCTGCAGCGGGAGACGCCACAACAGTGAGAGGCCTGCGTATTGCGCAAAAAAAAAAAAAAAAAAAATTAAATCAAAGAATGAAGGAAAGGGTATTTCCCTGGCGATCCGGTGGTTAGGACTCCATGCTCTCATTGCTGAGGGCCTGGGTTAGGTCCCTCGTCGGGTAACTAAAAATCCCACAAGCAGTGCAGTGCAGCCAAAAAAAAAAAAAAAAAAAAGAGAGAATGAGGGAACTGTTTCCAGATTGATGGTCATCTATTATTTATTTATTTTCTGCCATTTTAATTTTTTAAAACTCCTTCCTTTTGGGGAAGATAGATCCATTTGCTCAGGCCTAGTCCAGGAGCAGATGATGTATTGGTCTTTTAAAGCGTCTCCCTGTCAAGTGCACTTAGCCACATGTTAGCAGTAGACAGTCCTCTGTAAGGGCCTGGGAAGGAGTGGAAAGAGCAGAGTGAGGGCCGGGCTTGGTGTAAATGTGCCTAGCAGTGTGCCTGGCACCTGGACGCTGGGGAGGAGGTTGGCAGAGGTGAATACAAAAGAGCTAACATAGGGTCCTTGATCTGAAACTACTTCCAGCTTACCTGGAAAAACAATACACATCCCAGAAACGTCCAGGCGCTGTGTTCAGTCATGGAAACATTCATTGGTCATCTGGGGTGAACCAGACTCTGGAAGAAGGTCTAGATGCTTGGCATGCGGCAAGGTGAGGAGCTGTTGTGCGTGGTGGGCTTAGCAGTGACTTAGTGCAGCACTGACTGCTAGTACTCCCCCAATGCCTGTTCCCTCTCTTTTCCTCAGTAGGTAGAATGCCACTTTTTAGTTGGGCACCTGGCTACCCAGAAAAAAGACTACATTTTTCTGCCTTCTTTGCAGTTTGTTGTGGCTATGTGAGAAAGGGATAGAAGTGGAAGTGGAGGGTGCAACTTCTGGGAAGTGTCCTTTAATTTTTTTTTCTTAAGTGCCTACTTTATTCCAGACATCATTTGGGGCCTTTGGGATACAGCAGTGTCCTTGTCCTCAAGAAGGCTTATTCTAGTAAAAAGCACATTTATCTCTCTTCTAGGACAGAAGAAGGTAAATTCCTTTTACAGAATTCTTCATTGTTAAGGTAGCACAGTAATTGCATTGATACCTTTGCATTATCCAATACCTTAGCCCAAACTTTACTTTTTTTTTAAACATCTTTATTGGGGTATAATTGCTTTACAATGGTGTGTTAGTTTCTGCTTTATAACAAAGTGAATCAGCTATACATATACAAATAGCCCCATATCTCCTCCCTCTTGCGTCTCCCTCCCATCTTCCCTATCCCACCCCTGTAGGTGGTCACAAAGCACCAAGGAGCTGATCTCTGGGAAATGTTCTTAAAGGGAGAGAGCGTGAACTCTTTCTTTTGGCTCTCCTTTCTGCTGGTGGGAATGCATATGTGATGGTTGCAGTTCAGCAGCTATCTTGGACCATGAGGTGACCTGGGGAATGGAAACTCCCCTTGGTAGAGCAAAGGAGAGTTGGGACCTGGGTCCGTGGCACCATGAAATGCCATACTGGCCTTGGACAGATTATCTCTATATGTCTGGAAAATTGAGAGAGAAATAGGCTTCTGTCTGGATTGAGCCATTCTTATTTTGGGTTTTCCTGTACTCTCAGCTGAGCTAATTCTAATATAGTGAGCCTATCAGCCTGTCTCAGGGATGTAGCTGCCAGAGGATCCTGGAGGATGAGCAGAGAGAGCACTGACTGGGATAAGCAAACTGGCTTCCAACCCCGGCCTGCATCCTGCTCTTGACTTGCTCTGGGATGTTTGGGAAGCCCCTCCCCTGTCTGGGCCTCAGTCCCCTCTTCTTGGACAAAGAGGGCTAGACTTTAGGATTGCTATGGTATCTTCTAGCTGTGCCATTTTATCTTCTGGACATTTTGGTGAGTCATGGAAGCCCAGAATGCCAAGTTGAGAAATTTGAACTTGATCTCAGAAGTGGTGGTGTCACTGAAGATTTTTTTTTTTTTTTTTTTGTGGTACGCAGGCCTCTCACTGTTGTGGCCTCTCCCATTGTGGAGCACAGGCTCCAGACGTGCAGGCTCAGCAGTTGTGGCTCACGGGCCCAGCTGCTCCGCGGCATGTGGGATCTTCCCGGACCGGGGCACGAACCCGTGTCCCCTGCATCGGCAGGCAGACTCTCAACCACTGCGCCACCAGGGAAGCCCTGAAGATTTTTTTGATGGGGGGCCAGGAAGTGAATTGATGGGAGGCAGTTCTTTAGGAAGATGAACCTGGCAGGTCCTGACAGGGACACGTGACTAAAGTGGGGCGGGCACTGGGTGAGGGTCAGAAGACCTGGTGGACACCCTGGCTCTGCCAATCACGGCATCTGTGACCTTGGGCATGCTGCCTCCCCTCTCTGAACTTCAGTTTGCTGCCCGTGACACGGGGACAATCAACACGGCCCAGAGTGGTTGTGAAGACTGGAGCCGGTCGTGCATGTGAAGGTATCCTTTGAACTGTAAATGCTCTTTCCCTCAGAGCTCTCTCAGGATGAATATTCTCCGCCTTCCCTTCTGTGTCTCTCCCCCACCCTGGTGCACCACATTCACTCCGCATAAGACCAGGGAGCCTCCCTGGGAAGAAGGCAAAGGGGCCCGAAGGCATCTGCCTGCTCCCTGCCCCCTTCCCCACTTCTCTTAGGTTTTTTTTCTCCTCACTTCTCTGTGTACTGAGCTTTGCAGTTTTCGAAGTGCTTACAAAGGCTTCACCTCGTTTGGTTCTCACATGTTCTCTGAGAGGAAGGTTCAAGTCTCTTTTTATTTTATTTTAATTAAAAAAATTTTTTAACTACAAATCTTATATGTTTTAATTTCAAAAATATCTCTAGTTACATGAAGTAATACTTCCAACTCACTGTAATAGAACTGTATTGTGCAGGACGCTTCTTTTATTTAATACTATAGTGAGTCTGTAAACTCAGTCTCCTTCTACTGTCACTCCTTTCATTCAGAAACATACTTGGAATATCGTCAAGTCTCATTTTATAGGTGAAAAATGACGCCCAAAGCTGGGGAGAGGGAGTCACTTGCTCAGGGTTGCCTGGCTATTTGGGGGGCAGAACTTGGGTCAGAACAAGGGCCTCAACCTGAGCTTTTCCCAGATTATTTTACTTGCCCAGACTCTTTTAACCTAGGGGAAAGTTGCAGGATTACAGTAAAGGACGGAGGAGTGAACCACACTGGTGGGTGCACCTGGGGCAGTGGAGAGGAGGGCAGTACAAGTTCACGGTTGGTTGGTCCCCGTGGGGTCACTTTACTCAGGCTTCTGGCGCCACCTGGAGGGAGATTTGCAAAGTGCAGCCAACTAAACACCCCCACTGCAGCCTGCTCCTGGCTTCGGGATGTTTCCTCTAACACTCCCTTTCCTTCCAGCTCCTGGTCTATTTTGGGGGCTTATTGGAACAGAGAATGTAGGTAACTTGGAGTTTTGTTTTTTGGTTTAGGAGGTCAAAATACAAATGCCCACAGGGGTCAGACCACTAATGTAAAAGAGGAAAGTGAGTCTGGGGTAAGAAACTGTGGATAGACACAGGTTGTTTGCACATGAAAAATGCTGGAATATTCTTCTGCTCACAAAGAATTGTGTTTTCCATTGTCTTTTTTGAAACCTGCTGGCCTTTCATTCTCCCACTGTAGATTGAAAGATGGGTGCAGGGATGGTTTAATTTTCTTTTTAGCTCTATCATAAGGCGGTCCAAGTGTAGAAAAGGCATCTGACATTCGGCTTCATTGTTGGGACAATAAAAGGGAATGGTGAGGACCATGGCCAGCTAGAATTACTGATAATCCCTGGACCAGAGGCACCCCTTCCATGCAGCTCTTGTTTTAGCAGGCTCTGCTCTGTTACCCTCCGGCTCTGACTCTTGACCCTTAGTTAGGAGTCCAAGGGGCCAAGGAGGTGCCCACCCAGACAGAGCTGTGTCTCCCTGTCCCTGTCCAGATAGACCTGAGCTCACTTCCAGAAACTGCTGGGCTTCTTCCCTGGGCCCTTTCTCCCTTGAACCTCTAGTTCTGACAGTGGCTATGGGATGGTTGATTTGGGGGTGGATGGGTGTCCAGAGCTGGCCCATCCTATCAGGCAGCCACCAGCCACATGCAGCGATGGAGGATTTGAAACATGGCCAGGCTGAATTGGGACGCGCTGTAAGTATAAAATAGCACATCTTGAAGATAATATGAGAAAAAATGAATATAAAATATTCATAATTTGAAATATTGATTACATGTTGAAATAATATTTTGGATATATTGGGTTAAATATGTGTACTATTAAAATGAATTCCACCTATTCCTTTTTACTTTATGAAGTAGCTACTAGAAAATTTAATATTCCATATGTGGCTGGCATTTGTAGCTTACATTCTGTTTCTATTGGGCTGGTACAGAGGACCCTTGGAAGACTTGTTAGGGTGTCCACAGGCCTGTGCATGAGGGCCCTTCAAATATGGGGTGAGATTCAGGATGCAGCTGGGTCAGAAGAGCAGGGGGCTGTGGGTCTCCCTTTGCAACCCGTCCTGGCTCCCCAGATGCTGGGACCAGGCCCAGGGGGGCCTCTCTCCTCAGCCCCTGCCCACTGTAGAAGACATGCAGGGATTCCAGAGCTTTCAACTTTGCAACAGAAATCGGAAATCTGGATTTTTACAAGAAATCTCTTGATTTAAAAACGTTGGCAACTAATTCAAATGTTTGGAAAAAACATTGTCCTGGCCAAGACCTCACAAGCCACAGAAAATATATCTTTGGGCTCTGGTTCAAAGCAGGGAGACTGAGGGACTTCCCTGGCGGTCCAGTGGTTAAGACTCTGCGATCCCTGGGCGGGGAACTAACATTCCGCATGTCGCATGGCGGGCCAAAAACAAACCAACCAACAAAACAAAACAAAACCAAAACCAAAAAGCAAAAAACAAAACAAAACAAAGGAGGGAGACTGAGGTCAGAGAGAAAGCTTAGCTTGGTCCCCATAGCATAGGAGCCTGAGTCACCATAGGAGGACTGAGGGGAAGCAGATGAAAGGGGCTGCAACATCTCCACCACCAGCTCCCACCTCAGTGCAGCATTGGTATTAGGGGGAAGTGAAGTGGTGGGGACCCAAGGGACACAGAGAGCCCCAGATTTTCCTCTTTCCCTGCAGCCTGCTTCTCAGTCTGTCTGGACCCCTGAAAGATGGGCAGTAATTGTGGGCTACGCTCAGAGGGAAGGAGGTCGGTTGTGGGCATATAGGAGGTTCAACAGGTGTCCACTGGGGGGCAGCAGAGGAGCAGGGAAGAAGCAGCTCCACAGGCTCCTTAGAGCAGAGCTGGCCGGCCTGCTGCATCCTCCGCATTCCAGGAGCCAGATCTGGGAGGTGCGTTGCAGACCACCAGAAGTCCACAGAGAGCTTGCATGCAAATCAAAGGAAGCTCTCATCTTCGGGGGGGGGTTGCAGCCCCACGTCAGGGTCTGGCTTGATAAGTGGAACTTGGGGTGGATTTTAGTCCCCATCCACTTATGCCCTACCCGCCTGGCAACCCAGGGGACGTTGCTGTGGTGGTGGAGGAGCTGAGGGCTGAGGGGACCGAGGTCTGGAGTGGGGCAGCCCCGGTCCTGCAGGTGTGTGCGGTTCGCTGCTCTGGTGCTTTGAGTTCCAGGTGAGAGGTGGCAGGGGTTCCCACACTGCCAGGTGCCAGTTGCTGGCTCCCGCCTTTCCGGCAGGTGGCAGGCTCCAGGCTCCATCGGCAGAGCCGACTGAGGCTGGGGTGACAGGGCTCTGCCGAGGGCTGGCAGGTGAAGCTGGGGGGGGGGGCCGGTGAGAGCTTGACAGGGTCCAGGAGGATGGGCACAGCGGACATCGGAGGCGGGTGGGATTTCTGGTTCTGGAGGAGGGGATACCCGCCCCTGGCACTTGGGTCAGCAGTGCAGAGGCCGGTGCTCTCTTGTGACGGCTCAAAGAGGGAAGTCACCCGTGCGTCTGGGCAGAGCCAGGGCCCTTGCTCCCAGTCCGTGCTCCTGCCCCCAAAGCACTCCTTCAGGTTGGTTCGGATCATGTCACACCCCAGCCCAAATCCCTTCTTTGGAGTCACCCAAGCCCCTGAGCTTGGCACTCAGGGCCCTGCCTGCCCTGGCTGAAGACCACCTCTGCAGCTGCAACCCCACCATCTCCCCCCCACCCCGGCCCAGCAGCTCAGCTCCTTGCAGGTCCCTGGAGGAAGCCGCACACCCTCACACCCCTCGCTCTTTGTGTGTGCTTTCCACTGCCGGCAATGCGGGCTCCCTCTGGCTCATCTTAAGTCCTCCTGACCCTTCCGAGGCTGGGCTCCCAGTTCCCCTGTACTCCAACCCGTGGCTGTTTTCTCTGCATTGCATCCCCCACCCCTTGCCCCAGCAGATGGTGAGCTTCGTGAGTCTGCCTGGAATGCATTCTATATCCCTATGCCTGGTACGAAGGCCTGACTATATCCCCCCTCCCACCCTTCCAGCTGCAGCCTTGTCATCACAGAAGACTGGTGGGGAGCCAGGTGTGTGTGTGCATGTGTATGCATGTTTGTGTGTGTGTGCTCATATGTGTGCATGGTAAGTGCACATACAGAGGGCCTCAGGCAGCAGAGACAAGGACTAATTCACATGGGAGCTAATATGTGAGCAGGCGCAGGCAGGCCGTGCACATTGGCCTGGCAAGACAGAGCTCCATATGCAGTGCGGGCTTCACTTTAAAAAAAAAACCAGGGCTTCCCTGGTGGCGCAGGGGTTAAGAATCTGCCTGCCAATGCAGGGGGCACGGGTTCGAGCCCTGGTCCGGGAAGATCCCACATGTGGCGGAGCAGCTAAGCCCGTGCGCCACAACTACTGAGTCTGCGCTCTAGAGCCCGCAAGCTACAACTACTGAAGCCCACGAGCCACAGCTACTGAAGCCCGCGCGCCTAGAGCCCGTGCTCCGCAACAAGAGAAGCCACCGCAATGAGAAGCCCACGCACCTCAACGAAGAGTAGCCCCCGCTCGCTGCGACTAGAGAAAGCACGCGTGCAGCAACGAAGACCCAACACAGCCAAAAATAAATAAATAAATAAAATAAATTAAAAATACTTTCACTGAAGTACCTATACATACAGAGAAGTACTTATGTCAAAAGTATACAGCTTGACAAGTTTTCACAAACCGAACACATCATGCTACCAGCACCCAGATCAAGAAAGCGCAGGGCCAGCACCTGCAGCCCACAGTAGGGGCTTTTAAAAGGCCTGTGCCTTGACTCTGAAGCTGGGAGGGGGTGGCGAGAGGGTGCGGGAGGAGAGAGTCTGGGAGGCTTCAGGCTTCCACCTGTCTCCCTTCCAGAGTCTGGGCTGCTCTAGGAGATTTACTGCTTTTTGAACCCAGGCCCTCTCCCTAATGCCTCCGTTTTGTCATGCCCATCCTCCTCCAGCACCCTGGCTGCCAGGCCCTGGCATGGCCCCCTTCTTGGGCGGCAGGCCCAGGGCCTATTTCATTTCCCAGTCTACCTCAGGAGCCCTAGGGTCCCTATGGCCCTGTGCTCAAATCAGCTGATGGCCAGTTTGTGCTTTTCTCCCACGCCCAAGGGGCAGACTGTGGGAGTGCGTGGCTTCTGGGGTGACATCTGCCCCAGCCAGGCTTGTCATAACTACAGAATATGGACAGAACAGGGATAAATGAAGCCCACCCAGTGTCCTAGAACTGCAAACACAAGGTGGGTACAAAGACCTGCCCCCTAAAACCAGCACTCCCAGGATGGAGCTGGCTTGACTCTGTCTGGGACAATTATAAACACCCAGTGACGCTGTGCAGGTCTGAGTGACTGGACACGCACAGGGACACTGTTTTACGGAGACTGCGTGGAACCCTGTGTGAGTGGCAGGGGGTTGGCGTGTCTGGTGGTGCTGGCACACTGGGTGTGACAGGCCGGGAGTGGATGGCTGGGTGGCTGTGTGTGTAGGGCTGCGCGTGTGGGGCTGTGAGAAGGGCTGGTTGTGTCCGCGTGCTTGGGAGCCCATGTGTGCGCACCGATGTCTGCAGGTGAGGGGATAGTGCGGGGAGAGTTGTAGCTCTGGGCGTGTTTGCTCACTGCAATCAGGAGGTCACCTGTTCCTGTGGGGACCCAGTGCTGGTGAGGAGAGGTGAATCTGGAGAAGCAGAAAGAACAAGGGGGTGGTGGTCGGAGGCTGCGGATGGGCTGTCCCTTCCCCCCGAGGGTCTTGTCTGTGGGTCCCTCCTCTTGGCTCCCAGCTTTGGGGGTCAGTTACCCTGTCCACTGCCTGCAGAAATGGGCTAGGTGGGGACTTCCCTGGTGGTGCAGTGGGTAAGACTCCGCACTCCCAATGTCGGGTTCGATCCCTGGTCGGGGAACTAGATCCCGCATGCATGCCACAACTAAGAGTCCGAATGCCACAACTAAAAAAAAAAGGTCCCGTATGCCGCAACTAAAGATCCTGCATGCTGCAACTAAGACCCAGCGCAGTCTAAATAAATAAATATTAAAAAAAAAAACTTAAAAAAAAAAGAGAAAGAAATGGGCTAGGTGGAGCCCAGGCTGGGGCCTAGATGCTGAGGTGGCAGGCAGGCCTGGGAGGAGGGAGTGGGGCTGGTGACAAGCCAGAGCGGCAGCCAGAGCATGGGGCACCCTGCCCTGTGTTGAGCTAGCAGCTGGCTCGGGGAGCGGGCAGGGCCCCACCTAAGCAGGCCAGGGCAGGCAGGGCAAGGTATGTCTTGGGTCAGGGAGGGGATGGAGCTGATGCGGCAAGCCTGGGCCTTGTTTGGCCAAGATGGAAGGTTGAGGGGCAGCTGCGGGGGATTCCTTTGTGATGGGGGCAGTGTGTCTGTGCCTGCTTACTCATTATTGTACATGTGATTGATTTGCTTATGCATTCATCTCTCTTGTTGTATGCATGGATCCATGGGTCTGTGCGAGGGCCACGGGTGGTTCTGTGTGTGTGTGACTGGTACCCAGGCGTGTTTGCGCGAGGGTCTTGCACGGATGTGTCTGTGGGAAGGCTGTGTGCTTGCATGATGGCTATGTGTGCATCTCGTCCGAGAGACCCACGTGACTTCTGTATGTCACTTTTGTGGCAGACATCTATGTGAGTCAGTGTAGGCTTTCTCCAAGGCCTCTGTGTGTGTGTGTGTGTGGTGTGTGTGTGTGTATGTGTGTGTGTGTGTGAAGGTCTCTGTGTATGTGTAAGTGAGTAGTTCAGGTCTTGGGCTCAGACAGCAGAGGGCCAGCGGTTGGCAGTAGCCTGTCCAGGGTGGGTGATGTGGGGAGGGGAGGGGTCTGGGCTTCCTGGGTTGGGGCTTGGCCAGGCCCTGGGACCAACTTGCTCCTGCAACAAATTCACATGTTCTTTCCACTCCCCCATCACCTCCCTTTAATGGTTCTGACAGTGTGTGTGTGTGTGTGTGTGTGTAATGACCCCCAAACCATTGCAACTCTGTGTATAAACATTCCACTGATCCCTTACGATGTGTTTGTGTTTATAGCCATCCTGAAGACCATGTGTGCACCGTGTGAAACATGCAAGTGTAAGTGTGACACACACTCCTGTGTTCCTCTGTGTGATGACTCCACAGGCCACTGGGTATGTGCCTTGGTGTGTGTGGGTCCCACACTCACTGTGCATGTATGTGGGTCAAGCTGACATCGTCCCTCCTCAGCCCGGGGATCTGGCACATACATCTTGTTGCCTCCTCCAAAGCCCACATGTGCTGACACTCAGCTTCTTTCTGCTCCCCACCCCACCCCTTCTCACAGCCCTCAGGGATCCTCCCTGGAGATGGAAACCCTGGGTGGTGAAGTTGAGAACAGGACCTCCTGCGGAGTTGGCATTTTTCCCTCCCAAATCTGCTTTAGTATAATGGGTCCAGGAGGAGGCCACACCACCTATGAGCTCAGGGGGCAGCCACAGCCAGTGGAAAGAGCACATGTTTAGAGCAGAACTGGGTTCAAATTCAGACTCTCACATCTGTAAGACCTTGGACAAGTCGCACTCTATGCCTCAGTTTCTCCTGTTTGTTTTTGGAGTTGCTATGTGAACATAATGCTCCCAGCAGTAGGTGAACAGACGCAGTAGTCTCTGGACAAATGGGGGTCCTTTTCTATTTAAGGAATCACTTTGAGAACACTTGAAGGTCACTGTGAGATCTTGCAGGAAAGGGCCACAGGGCTTGGAAGGGGCAACTGGAGCCTGATCTCAGGGTAGCATCTGGTCTCTGACCTTCAGGGGCCCTGCAGTGTGGAGGTGGGCAAAGCCGGAGCTGGAGAACTCTCCAAATGTGTAGCCCCTGTCAGGCCTGACCTGGCCTTGCACTGTCTCATAGAGCCTCAGGCCTTGCACCCCTCTCAGAGGGAGGCATAGAGTAGGGCATCCAAGGTGTGTGTGGAGGGGGTGGGGGCTACACAGATGATACTGAAACGGTGGTCATGGAGTGACACCCCAAAAAAGTCAACATGCAGACTCCAAAAAGCCACAGCCCAGCAGCTGCACACACAAAGATCCAGGAGAGGAAGACAGAGACACCCTCAAAAAGACAGGCACACACACAGCCTCCCATTTCAGAGGGACAGAAGTCCCCACCGCCCCAAGGACGACCCCGGAAGACCAGACACCAGATTCCCCTCCTCTCCAGAGGGCTCGATTCTCCCAGAGGGATGGACACGCATTCCCCGCCCCCTCGCCCCTGGGGAGGACGCGCAGAGGGCGGCAGGCAGGCCCCTGCTTCCCCTGCTGAGCCAGCCTGTCCCCGCTCCGCCGGCGGGTGTCGGGTGGAAGCGGCTGAGCGGAAGCGGCTGGGCGGCGTTCCAGCTCCAGGGGTGGGCGGAGAGTCAGTCTTCAGGCTGCCGGCCGGAGCCGCCCTGGGCCCCACGGCGGCCGATGGAGCGCGAGGGCCCAGCCAATCGGCGGCCGCCACCCGGCCTAGCGCTCTGGCCCCGCCCCTGCAGCGGGCGGCCGGCCTCTCGGTTCCCAGGGCCCCCTTCCAGGGCCCCCTCCCAGGCAGCCTGATCGGCCCCTGACCTGGCACCTGGCCAGATGGAGCCCGTGGTCGCTACCTGGGGAGGGAGGTACAGGAGACGGAGCACGGGGCTCTCAGGGAACAGAGCTCTCAGCCAGGAAGTCTCAGCTCCTCTCCGGGGTCCCCTTCTTTGCCACTCCCACCTGCTGGTTAGGGGTAGGGGTGACCCTGTCGGTGACAGTGATGGGGTGGGGGGCGGGGGAATTGCCTCCTTCTTGCTGCCCTCTGAGCTCTTCCCAGATCGTCCCTTCCTCGAAGGGGACAGACTGCCTTGCTTTTCAGACTCTCCGACTGTGTTGGCTTCACACTGGTGTTTCCTGCACAGTCTTGATGGCAAAAATTCTCTGTCCACAGTCAGCCACATCACAGCTCTGTCTTCTGCTTCAGACAATACAGTCATTCCTTGGGAGTGTCACTGTTCCTAAGACTCTGGTGCTGCCTGCTACTGAGTCCGGCCTGGCCAGAGTCTGGGCCTTGATACAGACATACAGGCAGATACGCATAGACTCATCTGAGCAGGTAGAGATTATGCAAACACACAGACACAGAGAGACAGATCTACAGATGTTCTGTCCAGATTCTCATATACATGGAACGCAGACACATTTTCGGCATGAAAGTCAAGTATCCCAGCTCTGTCCCTTACTACTTTTCTGACTTTCCAACTGTTTTTCGGTAAAATGGGGATAGCTAGAATCCCTCCCTTACAGGGTTGTTGTGAGGATTAAAGAAAGAAAAAAAAAACACCTGGACAGTGCCTGGTACCTTGTAATAACTCAATAAATGGGAGCTACAGTGATCTCCCAGGCCCACAAGAATATATCCACACACACACCTCATGGACACACACTGATGCACACACACCCCCCCCCAAACTTCAGACATCAATACATATGCAAGCACCAGGTGTGTCTGCACATAGCAACACAGACACAAACAGCACCCCTCTCCCCCCGGCCCCTGCCCCCCGCCCCCCCCTCCACCCATGACCTCTGCAACAACAATAAAAGCAAAATTTACTGGGTGTGATGGGAACAGCCAGCCCAGCAGGGCAGGACAGGGGCGGAGGCCTCCGCATAGGGCGGTGCCTGCTCTGCTGGGGCTCCCACTCAGCCCCTGGGAGAGGACGCTTTCATTCTTCCAACACGCCCCTCTCTGTCCCCGAGAGCACTCACCCCATCACCTCTCCACTGTCACCTGAAATCAGGCTCCACCCTCTCTCAACAGCCTGAGCCCCAGGGTGGGCCCCCGCAATGATTTGTGCTCCGTGTGGTTGAGGGGTGCGCATGATGGCCTGGCTCTCTGGGGAGGACTTGAGGGTCGGCAGGGTGGCCCTGTCCCCACCGCTTCTCTGGGCCGGTGGATTTTGGAGGGTAGTGATGGTGAGGATTTTGTTGCTGTGCCCTGGAAGCAGCCAGAAGGGGACCACCTGCAGCTGGGGATCCCCCTCTGGGCTTAGATTCCCCTGGGCTGCACACAGCTTTCAGGCAGCTTCTCTCTACTTTCTATTTTATTTTTATTGTGGTAGGAACGCTTAACACGAGATCTACCCTCTTAAACTTTACGTGTACAGTATAGTATTGCTACAGGCACCGTGTTGGTAGCATCTAGAACTTACTCATCTGGAAACTGGACCACCCTCTACTTTGTCATGTGCTTCCCAACCCCAGCTCTCGCCAGACCCTCAGCCCTCCCCAGAGCTGGGGACATCTGTAAGTGGTTCTCTAGTCTCAGGGGACACTAGAAGGAACGCTGCCCCCAGCTCTGGGAGGGAGAGTCCTTTTCTGAGAAGCCATGGCCACAGCAAGCTAGTCTTCTACTTAAGCAGGTTCTCACTGCCCTCAGATCCCCTCCCCCCATTAACACATGAGGATACCCCTAGTAGAATAGGCTGTCAGAGCTGGAAGGGACCCTCAAGGTTACTGAATCAAGACCCGAGATGGAGGCCCCCATGTCTGAGGTCACACAGTGATTCTGTAGAAGCAGCAGTGGGATTGAAGCTGGGGCTCCTGTCTTCTCATGCAAAAAAGCCCGAGTCTCAGTGCTGGCTGTACCACTCCCCCACCCCAGCCCCCATGTCCATTTTCACAGGGCTGCGTCCCTTCTGTGTGTTGTCTGATCCTAGGAGCTGGGGAGGGGACTCGAGCAAGGAGGGGACTCGGGCCCTGTCCTCAGGGACTCCAGCCTGATGGGGGACGAGGGTGTCAGATCCAGGGAACAGAGAAGCTCAAGCCATACATGGGACCTGAACCCATCAGACTGGAAGGTCTCACAGACTTAGGGAGATTATCAGGCAGTTGCCCGGAGGAGGGATTAATTAATTAATTAATTATTTTTGGGGCTGCATTGGGTCTTTGTTGCTGCGCGCGGGCTTTCTCTGGTTGCGGTGAGTGGGGGCTACTCTTTGTTGCGGCGCATGGGCTTCTCATTGCGGTGGCTTCTCTTGTTGCAGAGCACAGGCTCTAGGCGCCTGGGCTCAGGAGTTGTGGCTCGCAGGCTCTGGAGCACAGGCTCAGGAGTTGTGGCACGTGGGCTCAGTAGTTGTGGCGCACGGGCTTAGTTGCTCCGTGGCATGTGGGATTTTCCCAGACCAGGGCTCGAACCCGTGTCCCCTGCATTGGCAGGCGGATTCTTAACCACCGTGCCGCCAAAGAAACCCCTGGAGGAGGGTTTGGAGGGAGAAGAGGAAAATGGGCAAGTCCAGGGGGGTAGCCTCTGGATCGTGGGACTGGGGGTCTTGAGGGGAGTTGATGAGGCTTACTCTGTCCCCTTTGTGGAGTAAATTTCTGCTTCCCACTGTGGGGACTGGATTTTGGGGGGTTGCCATGAGACACCAGGTGACTCTGCTTTAAATGTTACAGATGGCCAGAGGGAGGCCAGAATGTCTTGCCAGGACCAGACGTGGATGTAATGGCCTGTAATGTAACCTCCAGGGCTGGGACACTGGTCACCTTCAGTGGCTGATCTCCCTGGGGGGGCTGGGGGCGAGGGGATGAGTTCACCAATGCCTTGCCAACCTCCACTTGCCCACAACCCAGTTCAAGCTTCCTGGAGACCAGCTGGCCCTCGAGTGCGGCCGTGTCCTGCCAATGGGTCCCCAGAGGACTAGGAAGTCTTCTCAAATGCTCTGGCCTTAAGCAGACCCCTTCCTTTCCTGCTTTCAGCTTTCCTGCCCCCCTTTGCTCCCAGGGTCTGGATGAGCCAGAAGGGTAGGGCTCCCACTTGGCAAGACCCAATTTTGCTGGCTGGGGGTTTTTCAGGTGCGAATTAAAAGGAGCCACCCAGAGAGAATGACTTCATTTGTTAACACACCCACCCTTCTGCCCTGCCCTTTTTCTGCCCCCGTTCACACGCCCAGCCAAGACAGGGGCGGTGGCCAGCCCCACAGGAAAAGCAGGGTTGTGAGCCTACGTGGCTGTCAACAAGCAAACCGCAGGCTCAGAGCATTTTTGACATTCTTTTCCCCCTAGTCAAATGTTGCAGTCGCTGCATTTCCCCTGTTCCCCTCTCAGCTGAAGTGGATGGGCAGAATTGATCTGGATGGGGAGGGACCTAGGTGGCTCCCAGAGCCCCCAAAGAGCCGTACTGTGGGGAACTCCTTCCCTGGCCTGGACTCAATCCAGCTAGCTACAGCCATGTGATCTGGGGCCCCTTGGTGGGTCCACCTTCTGCACAGGCGGTGTGAGTTTCTCCCCACTTCTTCACAGTTCTCTCTGTTCCCTAAATTCTTGCAAAAGTAAAACCACGAGCCCTTCCATCCTGGGTTGCGAGATGGGGGTGTGATAGCCGAGGTGGGCACTAGTGCAGATCCAGTGGTATCTGGAGGAGAGGTGCTGGAGTGTTGCTGACTTTGCAGAGCTCCCGAAGATTCCTACCCGGTGTTTGGGCTACAATCCCCATTGACCCCTTGGTCTTGGCTGGCTGCGGGGAGGGATGTGAGTTTACGGATTCCGTCAGGATGGGGGCATGGTGTGAGTGGGTCTGCCCCCAGACTCCAGGTGCCCGGGAGCGGTGCCACAGGTCGGAGGCAAAGGAGCTGGGCGGCTGCGGCCCACGTGGAGCGGGGACGGGTCAGCGCTGGCCCCTTCCTTCCCCTCTGTTCCGGGAATTCCCTGCAGGGGTCGCCCTAAGCCAGGCTCTGGGCCAGTGGCAGCGGTACGGGCCGTCTCCAGAAGCCAGGTGCCCTCTCAGACCCTATGTCCCTGACTCGGGCTCTCTTCTCTCTCCGGGGTCCTTCAGCCCTCAGGAGTCTGGGAAAGGCCACGAGGGAGGGACAGAGACCACGTGGGGCCCAGTGGCTCTGAAGCGACAGGAGTGACAAGTGTCAGTGGCCAGACAGGACACATGCAAATGACGTGCAAATGAGCCCAGCTACCTCGCCCTGGCCAGAGCCGAGGGTGTTTTGGCCAGGTCCCTGGGGCCCTGAGAGACTTTGTCACCTGTTTTCTACCTGTCTCTGAGCTTTAGGATACCATTTTTTACTGCTCCCTCCCTCCAAGTGACTGTGCCAGGCCTGTGCTAACTGCTTTAGTTACCTCTCTTAATTGTCATGATATGTCACTGGTGGGGACCATTATCCTCATTTGTATATGGCTCCCATGGGGTTGGATTAATGTTTCCCAGTTTCTCCCTTTTGCCCTCGCAAATCACTAAGTATCAAATGCGCTTGAACAGAATGTAACAGGACCACTCCCACCCCCAGCCTCTGGAGAGCAGGGCCCTCCTGAGAAGTCCCTGAGAGTGGAGGTTCTGCTCTGTGGTCTGGCACCAAAGGGCTCCCTGGGGTCAGGTGAGGACTCTGAAGAAGTCATCTGGAGCATTCCCCTGCCTCTGTGGGGCAGCCTCTCCCTGCCGGACCTGCGTCCCCTTGACCCAGGCCCACTGCTCGTGTCTGTTGTCCTTCCCTTAATGGTGTCAGGGGTCTGACTCCAATCCCCCTTGCTGCAGCGCTGGCCTATTCCCCTGGTGGTGGGCCAGGCTCCCCAAGGAACTTTTAAAGGGGGGTTTGATGCAGTTTCTATACTCCCCTCTTGCAAAAGGCCTTCATGAAGCTGGGGGGCTGAGGGGGACACTGGTCAGTTTCCTGGAGTAGAGTCCCAGAGAGAGAGGGCCTGTGGACTGAAGCCCTGCTTCCCCAGGGGATAGACATGAGTTCTCCCTGGCACTTGGCTGCCCCTGGGGAAGCTGGGAGGGGGCTGGGGCGGGGGCCGGGGCAGTTTGCCCTGCCTTCTCCTCCAAGTGCTCTGCCCCAGCCTGGTCTCAGGACAGAACTTCCCCTCTCCAGACCCGCCCCCATCCAATTCCTCCCCTCACTTCTCCTTCATTCACCCTGCCCTGCTATCTCTCCCACCTCCCACTCCCTCCCTGGCCCCTGCCCATCTCCCGTCTCCTGGAGCTTCAGCCAGGCGCCCCCTTCTCTGTCCCCGACCCTCCGGGAACCTTGGCTGGCCACTCTGGAGACCCACAGGGTTTCTCTTTCCCACATGCCTGGGGCCTTAATGCTCTTCCCTGTTGCTGGGAATGAGGTGGCTTGAGGAATGAAGCTCTGGCACATTCCAGAGCTTGGAGGTGCTCAGATGCCCACCACCTGGGCTCTTCGGTCTGAGACCTCTGGCCCAGCAGAAGCCATGAGGCAGACGGCCCAGGCCTCCTTGCGGAAGTGATGGCACAGCGGGGTAGGTACTCTGGGGGCTCAGCCACTAGGCCTCAATTTCTACCTTAATTTCCACTCCCCACTCTGCCATCCTACATGCAACCATGTGCCACCCTCCCTAGCCAGGTGTCACAGAGGTCTGGGTCCCCCTTCTTATCCCCTCCACTCAACAATCTCTCCCCCTTGCTTCCTGAGGCCCCTCCACGCTCCCCTCCTCTGCAAGGTGCTGCCAGCTGCCCCAGCCCGCTGTTGCCCGAGTTGTTCCAGCTGGCTGAGCAGGTTTCTGTCTTTCTTTAGATTCCCCCAACCCCCCTGGTAGAGGGGGAAGAACGGAGGTGCCGATTCAGGCTGAGAACAGACAGGCAGATGCAGGCACAAACCTGAGAAAGGGTCCAGGTTGTACAGACAGACCTGGTTCAAATCCTGGCTCTGCCACCGCTGGTTGTGTGAGCTAGGGCAAGTAATGTAACTTGACTGAACCTCAGTTTCCCCATCTATAAAATGGTGTTAATTAGAAGCACAATATGTAACACACCTGGAACGTAGTAGTTGTGCATTATGTGATAACAATTCTTTTTTCTGGCTGCACCGCGCGACTTGTGGGATCTCAGTTCCCCGACCAGGGATTGAACCCCGGGCCACCGCAGTGAAGGCGCCAAGTCCTAACCACTAGGCTACCAGGGAACTCCCTAATTATTCTTTTTTTAAAAACATCTTTATTGGAGTATAATTGCTTTACAGTGGTATGTCCCTAATTATTCTTGATACATATAATAGTATTAAAAATTGAGACAACGTCCTGGAAGAGAGGTCTTCTCTTGAGCCCCTAAATGTAAGAAAGGACCCTACTTTTAAAAAAAAATTAATCAATTAATTAATTTTTGGCTGCATTGGGTCTTCGTTGTGGTGAACGGACTTCTCATTGCAGTGGCTTCTCTTGTTGTGGAGCACAGGCTCTAGGCACATGGGCTTCAGTAGTTGTAGCACACAGGCTCAGTAGTTGTGGCTCACGGACTCTAGAGCTCAGGCTCAGTAGTTGGGGTGCACGGGCTTAGTTGCTCCGTGTCATGTGGGATCTTCCCGGACCAGGGCTCGAACCCGTGTCCCCTGCATTGGCAGGTGGATTCTTAACCACTGCTCCACCAGGGAAGCCCCAGGAAGGACCCTACTTGATGTCCAACCCCTACCTCCAAGTGGCCTTTCTCTCTGAGACACCCTCCCACCTAGTCCTTTATTGGGATTTTGCCTTCTTAGGAGAGGCAGTGTGGGTTGGAGTGCTTGCCTCCTGGGAGGGGGTTGGCTGTGGGCCTTGAAGCTGGTCCCCCTCCCCCCAGCCCCAGTTCCCCTCTGCGTGGAGTTGCCAGCTACCCCTGGTTGGGCCTGCCTGGGCAGGTACGCAAAGTGCTCTCAAAGCTAGCAGAGGGGTTTAAGCGTTCTCATCAGTGGCTGGGAGCTGCCCTGGGCACCCTGGCCCTCGGAGGGGCTGGGGAGAACAGGGAGAGGGTGTGGACCTGAGCAGCCAGTGGGAGGTGGGGGGCAAAGTGTGGGTCAAGCTGGAGCTTTCCCAGGCGGGGGTAGGGGTGAGGGTGCAAAGTGGGGACGGCTGGTGCTGGTTTCCTTCCCGAGTTTCGATCAGGGGGGCGGGTTTAACGTTGGGCTCTGTTGAGCTAGCAGCTTTTCTCTAGGAAACTTGAGAGCTTTGAAGGGAGAAAAAAAGTCTCTCCCACAACAAGTCAGGGCACTGGGAAATGTTTTTCTCTGATGAAGCACTGTCTCCTGGGTCCTGGGGTGGGGCTGGGGACTGTGGACATCCACACACAACCCTCATACACACACACATCACAACACACAACCTCACAACACATTCACACCCCTCTCTCCCCTCTTTCACACACACACCCTTACATGCTGTCATACGCAAGTGTCTTCTACCATACACATTCACAGAAGCTATGTATTCACACTCTCACCCTGACGCACACTGCTAGCTTACACGTTCACACCCAAACCTGGCTTCCACAGCCCCTACATTTTTACTTGTATGCACACATATGTAGTCCTTCACGATCATGTCCAATCTCTTTTCACCTTCACGCTCACTCCCTCACATTCATTACAAGCTCCTGGCGATACACACCCTGCATGTATTCGCACGCATGTCCCTATTCTCTCTTTCTTTTACCCTGGGAGGTCGGGAGGGCACAAAAAGCCCTTCAGACCACAGTGAGAGCAGGAGTCCCAGGAAAGTCAGCCTTTAGTAGGCCAGGCCTGGTTGGTGAGTGGAGGCTCAGGAGACGATGATAATAAAAAAATAAAATAAAATAAAGCTAATAGTTGGTGGGTACTACACTGTGCTGAGTTCTGTTCTGAGCATTCTACGTGTATCATCTTGTTTGACATACACAGCAACCCTATGAAATAGGAATGATTATCCCCTTATTATAGTCGGGAATGCAGAGGCCCAGAGAGGTTAAGTGCCTTGCCTGAGGCCACACAGCTAGTCAGTAGTGGAGACAGTATCCGAACCCAGGCAGTCTGGGCCAGCTGGGACTTCTTCTTCTTCTTCTTTTTTTTTTTAACATCTTTATTGGAGTATAATTGCTTTACATACATACATATACATATGTTCCCATATCTCTTCCCTCTTGCGTCTCCCTCCCTCCCACCCTCCCTATCCCACCCCTCTAGGTAGTCACAAGCCACCTAGCTGATCTCCCTGTGCTATGCTGGGACTTTCTTAAAGTCCAGAAAAATGCCCAGAAATCACCAGGGCATTAGGTCCCCATTAGGGGGGCTGTTTGAGGCCTCTGGCCTTACATCCCCACCAGGCACCAGGAAGGCGGTGGCAGAGAAGGGACTCAGGGAGATCAGAATCAGCCCCTGCTTCTGTTCCTCCTGTTGCTGCAGGGCTGGCTCCTGCCGGGCTCCCAGGCCTGGTTCCAGTTGCGAGAACCCCGGCCGCCTGCAGGGGAAGTCAAGACTGGGAGAAGCCGGGCTCCTGCTCCTGCCTGGATGGGAACGCCGGGAATGGGGCTGTGCCCTGGTGAATCCTGGAAACATGTCTCGTTCCAGGACTACATTAGACTGCACGATCCATCAGGCCGACGGCTGGCTCCCGTGTCTGCAGCGCGCGCGTGCAGCCTCCTGTACGTGTCTGCGCGCATGCGCGTGTGCCAATGGGCTTCCAGAGCAAGGTTCAGGTCTCCTGCGGGGAAGAAATCAGACAGTGGAATTGGGGAAAAGCCCTGAGAATACATGCAAGGGAATGCTCTGAGCCATTCACTATAATCTAAGGGTATATTTATTGACACAGACGGGGAGGAAAACTGGCTAGAAATCTGTATGTGTAATATGATCCCACTTCTGGGAAATACATATTTACACGAATAAATGGTGCTTACACTATCGTAGAATACAGCACTATACTAGACATATGAATAGACATACACACACACACACACACACACACACACATCATCGTGAGATGGAAACTCCATAAAGGCATGGATTTTTATCTGTTTTTTTTTTTTTTTACTACTTTATTCTTAGCACTGGAAAAATATCTGGCACATAGAAAGTGTCCAATAAATATAGGTTTAATGAATAATGAAAGATATTTACATATGGAAAAGTCTGGAAGATTATGCACCAAAATGTTAATAGTGACTACTTCTAGGTGGTGGTATTTTGGAAGAGTTTTATTTTTTCTAATTTTGTTATCTGTTGCTTTAAATTTTTCAACAATGAATTTGTATTGTTTGTATAAAGAAAAGGAAGTGTCACCAGCTTTGGACTCTTCTTCTTCCTCCACATCTTTAAAACAGGAGCCTAGACTTTAAGAAGCACGGCAGTGGATGGGATCTGCATTTTCTCCCCCTTTCACTTGCCCATCCAACATCTTCCTGCCGGTCCTCTCCTCTTTCTGCCACTTCTCCGCCCACAAACTTCTGCTGGCACGGCTCCCCGGGCTTTTTGTGCCACCTTAGTACAAAAAGGTTTAGGTAAAGTCATTGGAACAATGGACGGGCTGACTCAGAAGCCGGGAGAAGGTCCTGGGCAGCACTCCCCCCTTGCCAGGCCAGGCTAGCAAGCAGGTGCCTCTGGGGCCAAGAGGAACTGGGCTGATGTTGCAGCAGGAAGGAGTGAGGTTAGACCCGAGAATTTCCTGACAGTCATAAGAGTCTGGAGCAGGTCAGGGAGATCACAGAGCCAGTCTCCTTTTCTGGAGAGCAGGTGGGGCACTCCCTTCTTACCTGGAGGGGATTATGTGGTGTATCTCCGCATACCGAGCACAGTGCTTGGTGCTGAGAAGCGCCCAGGAAACGTTATGGGTGGATGATAGCGTGCATGAGCTTGTTGGGATGGGGGGGCTGTGTGGGTGGGGGTTTGGGGTCCTCTTCTATAGTCTCTGTCCTAGTCTCATGGCTCTCTGCAGTGCAGGATGAAATGAGTCCTGGCTTAGTGGGCTCTAGTCCTACCCTTGCTGTGTGCTCTGGGCAGGTTGCTTGCCCTCTCTGGGCCTCAGTATCTTGTGCTATGAAACAAGGGTGTGGGATAAGATGACCTCTTAGGTCTTTCTGCTCTGACATCTGACAACAACTGGCAGGTATTATGCACGTGTGGGGCATTTTTGGTGTCAGGTCATTCTCCAGTTGTGGAGTATTGTGATCTTAACTAGCGTCTACAATTCCCAAGACCTGGTCTGTGTCGCCACGGCATACGCAGTCTGGCCCTCCTTGCCTTGCTGGCACTGAGCACGCTGCTGTCTGTGCTCCCTGGCTTGCCTGACCCTCCCTCCCCTGGACCCAACCAGTGGTTCCTGTCCTTGTCCCTTTTGTGACTCGGAGGCTCTGTGGAGCAGGGGCCCGTGATTCATCCTTTTGGGGAGTCGGCGGGCTGCAGGGCAGAGCATGCATCAGTGGGCTTAGGGATTAGATTTGGTATTAGGAGAATTTCCTAACTTTCAGGATAAATTGAGAGAGGTCCTCACTCTCCAAGTTCCCCCTCCCAATCCTGCTTTCATTACTTTTCTCTTCTGGAAGATCTCCCCAGACTAAACCTTTATTTTCCCATCCCCCAGTCCTGACAACTAACGCCACTCCTGTTTCTGGTCTTATTTCTTGGGTTTGCGTGTGTCTGGGGGTGGGACCACCTCCTCTATCAGAGGGTTTCTCAGCTTTTTTGGACAATGATCCTTAGTAAGAAATGCATTTTATATCACAGTTCTGTACACACGTACACAGACATATGCACATGGAACACAATTTTATGGTGATACACTCTGATATGTTGGTCGAGATCCATTAAATTGATTTCACAACCCACTAGTGAGTTGTAACTTGCAGTTCTGAAAATACTATTCTCTCAGACTGAAGTTCCTTGGGGATGGGGGCAGAAGATTCAACCCCCTCCCCATGCCCCATGCCCAGGGCTTAGTGCTTCAGATGGCCATGGGAGGGTTGCTGGGGAGGGGGACGGAGGAGGGGCAGGGAGCTGGTCCAGGTAAACCCCCTACCCTATCTCCCAGTCCAGGAGTTCTGCTGGGGCCTTGACCTCATTTTCCCAGGGTTGTAGGAATCCTGGAAACTTTGCCCTAGAAGTTGCCCCATGGACCTCTGGGGTGTTGGGAGGCTGTCCTTAGTAACATGCTGTATAAATATTTACCAACTCAGGAGTGGTTGCTTGCAGCAGGGCACCCAACTGGCTGAACCTGATTGGTTCAGAGTGGCAGTGGCTGCGTGCTGGGTCCTGATGGGCAAGTCTGGACCCTCAACTCAGATTTTCCCCTCTCAGCCCAGCCCTCTTTCCTCTCCCAGCTACCATCAGTTTGCTCCTAAAGATGTGTTCTTGGCTCCCACAGTCTGGGACGGGTCCCCCTCCACAGAAAGGTCTCTACCTTCCTCACCCTCGGCCAGTGGTGTGCTGGAGCCAGTTGTGCAATCTCGTGAGGGCTAACCGTGTTCACCTCTTCCCAACTCTGCAGTCAGTGACATCATGCCGGTAGCTTGAAATCAGCCATGGCGGGACCATTTATACCCTAGAAGATGGCAAACACTACAAAACAGAGACGTGTTCTCCCAACCCCGCAGACAGCCAGCTGTTACACAGCAGCCCCCACTGCCCAGGGAAGCTCAGCGAGTCCCCTCCACGGCCTCTCTCCCCGGCACGCACCAGAGGGGAAGTTTCTGGTTCTCTGTTGACTAGGGAAACACTCCTCCTATTGCAAGAAGGAGTCTTGGAGGAGGCTTCTCTTCCTGAGGAGACGATAGGATACTTAGAAGATCTGGGTTCTCGTCCTGGCTGGGCCTCTTCACGTCTTTGAGATCTTGGGCAGTTGTTTTTGTTTCTGTGTCTGTAGTGTGAATAAGAATAATCCCCACTTCTCAGATCGTGGTGAGGATTAAAGCACGTGAAACATCTACAGGGCCCGACACAGTGATTGGCACTCAGAGTCAGTATGACAATCTCTAGGTCCATCCATGTTGCTGCAAATGCCATGATTTCATTCTTTTTTTTATGGCAGAGTAATATTCCATTGTGTATATGTGTGTGTGTGTGTGTGTGTGTGTGTGCATGTGTGTGTGTATACATACCATATCTTTATCCATTCATCTGTCTATGGACATTTAGGTTGCTTCCATGTCTTGGCTATTGTAAATAGTGCTGCAATGAACGTTGGGGTGCATCAATAGAATTCTAAAAAGTGTGTTATGCATGGAAAATGGTTATTACTCCAAAGTTAGAGTTTGGCATTGTCCCTCCTCATTTCCACCCTCAACCGGGAACTTGGAGACAAACATTTAACTACTGAGCTCCCAGGAAAAGCTTTGCAAATCTTTCCTCTCCAGGCCTCTCCCTGTGGGTTTTGGGGGCTCATTACCTGGGCACGGAGGCCTGAGGAGGCAGCAGCTTGGCTCCCCTCTGGGACACCCCTTCCCTCACAATAAGCCCATTCTCTGGATGGACAGCGCCTTCCTTCATTGCCAGTGCAGTGAGGAGGGCAGGGGCTACCCGCCCCCAGCCCAGCAGGCAGGACGGTGCCAGGGCAGAGCAGGCTGGTGTGAGTGTGCTCTGCCTGGCCTGGGGAAGAGTGAAGGGCAGACCTTTCATCTCCTCCCTCGCCTCCTGTCCCGACAGGCCAAGAGAGCTGTAATTACAGGCGAGATAGAAATCAGCCACATCTGATGGGTGCTACGCCCTCCTTGCCCTCCCTGGCTTTGGGAAACTTCGAATAGGGACGAGATTGACCTGTGTTCTCTGTAGGCCGACAGCACATGGAGGAATGTTTTACATTTTAATAGTTATGTTTTATTTGAATATGAATTCAAAAAAATTAGAACCAGCACGCAAAAGCTACATTTTCAAGGATATTACGGCTTAGGGTCAGGATAAGAAAGAAGTGAACTGATTTAGCTTTGATTTAAAGAAAATATTAAGTATATACTAGTACATCTGGCTTTACAAAACGGCGCGATGATGGAGGTTGAGTGTGAGTGGCTGATGTTTGGGAGACTCAGGAGATTCTGGGTCAGAATCTGGCATGTATTTCCCAGCTGCAAAAGCAGAGCTGAGGGAAGGTTCCATTGTGCCTAGATCGGGGAAGTCATGGGGTGTCCGTGGTGGGGGAGGGGAGGCTGACTAAAGGCAGGCCCGAGACACTTGAGCCTTTTCTGTCCAGTTCCCCTCAAACAGGACAGGACACTAACCAACCCCTTCGTTGCCCTGCGAAAGCTAGGAAGACCCGAATGGGTGTGGGTAGCCCCGCCTCATCTTGCCCCAGGAGATGACTTCTGTTCTTCTGGGACGTGCCCAAAATAAGCACTCCTGCCGCTGCTGCTTCGAGAAGATGGCCAGAACCACAAGACCTGTACATGCGTCTACAGTGGAGACTCCAACACTTTACTGCACTTACTGGTTTTCAAATAGATTCCCCACTTCTCTCCCACTCCCCTTCCTGACTGCAAACACCTCGAAGGCAGGGACTTTCATTAAATTTTGTTTAACCTGGGCTGGCATGGTGTCTGGCACCTGGTAGTGCTTAATTAATGTTGATCATGGATGAATGTTGAGAAATGAGTTCACTTTTGGATCTGCTGTGTGACCTCGGGCAAGTCATTCTACCTCTCTGGGCTTCAGTTGGTTAAGGTGTCCTTCAATACTGACATTCCCAGGTCTCTGAGAGGAGCACAGTGAGGTGGTTAAGTGCAAAGACTCTGGAGTCCAACTATCTCTGTTCAAATCCTGGCTCTGTCACTTACTAGCTGTGTGGCCTTGGGAAAATTATTTGTTCCCTCTGCAAGGTGGTGATAATCATAGTACCAACTTCATAGGGTTGTTAGTATCAAATGCTTACCATATGTAGAGTTCTTAGATAAAAGTACAGGTGGGTAGATTCCCAAACAGCTGAGCATAGCATCCAAAGGACATACACTGGGAGGATGTAAAACTGCAGAGGAAGGGTTTCTAGTGGCATGCCACAAGGCTCTGTCCTTGTTTTCCTCCAAGGACAAGAGGAGAGTCCAGGTAAAAAGAGGAATCCCTCACTATTACACCAACATGCCCACTTGCAGCCCAGTGCACTCTTTCTCAGATCGTTTCCCCCATTCTTTGTTCATACGTGTATTCTCCACGGGACTATATATTCTTTCAGGATGGGGATGGCGCCTTATCCATCTTATGTCTCCTGTATCATTTAACTCAGTGCTCAGCCCACAGCAGGAGCTCAATAACACACACACACACACACACACACTACCATGTTTGCTTGCTCCCAACCTTGTGGGGGAGTGAGATGGGGAGTGATCAGTGCTTTGGAGAACAGAATTGAGATTCACAAGGATATCCAGGGGTTAAAAGATGGAAGGAAATCAACAAGATGAAATTGAATGGGGAATCATTCATTTAACAAGTATTTACTGAGCACCTACTGTATGTCAGGCAGTGTTCTAGGTGCAGAGGTTACGGAAGTGAGCAAAGAGACCAAATCCCAACCTTTGTGGAAATGATATTCTAGTGCAGGAAGACTGACAAACAAAATGAGTAAGTGAAATATACGGTATGTTAGGGAGCGCTAAGTGCTAAATGGAAAGAGATAAAGCAGGGAAGGGGTAAGAAGTGTCAGATGAAGGATGGCCTCAGCGTCGCACTTTTGGTTTAGGACAACCAGAGAAATTGACTTGTAGCTCTACGGGGATCTGGGAAGGAGCATTCCAGGAAGAGGGAACAGCCAGTGCAAAGGCCCTGAGGCAGGAGTGCTCCTGGCATGTTCGAGAATAAATTAGGGGCTAAACTAGATTAGGCCTCTTTCATGCCCTGTACTTTTCTCTCCTTATCATAATTGCAATCAAATACGTATCTAATTACCTGTTCTGTGTCTGTTTCTCTACTAGACTCTAAGCTTTCTTGGTGCAGGGGCTGGGCCTTGTTCTCTGCTAAATTCCTAACTCTCAGCATAGGCCCCGGCACATAGAAGGTGCTCAATCATATCTTGTTGAGTCAATAAATAAATGTGGATAAATGGCTATTGGGTCAAAAAATCCGCTTCACAAGCAGAACAGGCTTGAGGGCAATTAGAGAGAAAGAGATTGAGGAGTTGTAGCTGTGGCCAGGGGTGAACTCAGGGTGGAGCAGTAAGAGAAGGGGCTGCTGGGGAGCTACAAGAAGCTGCATTGGCCAGGGCATTCTCGAAGGCAGGACTGGGGTGGGCAGGGACTGTAGAGCATGAGGTGTGGTTGAGCAGTAGTCCCCAACTTTTTGGCACCAGGGACCGGTTTCATGGAACACAATTTTTCCACTGATGGGGACAGGGGATGGTTTTGGGATGATTCAAGCGCATTACATTTATTGTGCACTTTATTTCTATTATTATTACATTGTAATATATAATGAAATAATTATACAACTCACCATAACACAGAGTCAGTGGGAGCCATGAGCTTGTTTTCCTGCTACTAGATGGTCCCGTCTGGGGGTGATGGGAGACAGTGACACCCAGGGTGCGTTGCTTATGTCCAGTTTACTCTAAGTCGCAGCTTAATTGTCACTTGCCCCTCACTGATAGGGTTTCGATATGAGTCTGCAAGCAACTGATTTATTATGGTCTCTGTGCAGTCCGACCTCTTTGCTAATGATAATCTGTATTTGCAGCCGCTCCCCAGGGCTAGCATCACCGCCTCAGCCCCACCTCAGATCATCAGGCATTAGATTCTCATAAGAAGCACGCAGCCTAGATCCCTCGCATGGGCAGTTCACAGTAGGGTTCACGCTCCTATGAGAATCTAATGGCGCTGCTGACCTGACAGGAGGCGGAGCTCAGGCGGTAATTCGAGCAATGGGACCGACTGTAAATACAGATGAAGCTTCGCTTGCTCACCTGCTGCTCACCTCCTACTGTGTACCTGCTGTGGACAAGTAGCGGTTCATGGCCTGGTTCCTAACAGGCCATGGACAGCTACTGGTCCGTGGTCCGGGGGTTGGGGACCCCTGTGGTTGAGGATGGTTGACCTGGAACAGGGGATTTAACCCAATAGATAAAACCCACTAGAACCTTTGCATGCTGGGTTTAACGTTAAGTTCACGATTCCAGCCATTTGGACTTTTGCTGCTGCGTGATCGGGGTCCCTCTGCGTACCTTTGTGTGTACCACTCAGCCTCCGAGGGGCCTGGCATTCAAACGTCCAAGCCATTTTTTCATTCTCTCCATCACAGCATGATTTTTTTTTTAAATAGGGGAAAACATGTGTTCCAGCAGTGTTTGAGAACTCACGGGGATTCATGAAGGTCCCTGGCTGTAACTGTCATGGATAAGAATTCATCTCTTAAACAAGTACTTTGGATGCCTAGCGTAAGCCAGACCCTGAGCTCGATGGAGGGGTGGACAAGGCAGGCGTTGTGGAGTCATGATCAAAAGTTTGTTTAGTGGGCTGCTCTGTGGGGCAGTGGTCTGAGCTGGGTGGGAGCCCTGGCTCCAGCCTGATCAGCTGTGTAGGTGGCCTTGAGCCAGTCACTCAAACCACAGAGTGACAGGTCAAAGTAGGCTTTGCGGTCATCTGGTGCAATCTCTTAGGTTACTCAAGGCTGCACAGTCTTTGCACCCTGCACTACACCCTATGGGTCCTCAGAGTTCTTAAGTGTGAAACAAGGGCATTGTACCGGAGGACCCTGAAGCTCTCTGGCTCTAATGTTCTGTAATATTACAAACAAGGGGAAGTTCCAGGGAGGTACATTAGGCCCCGTTCCAAGTGTGACCTCTGCCCTTCACCCTCAGTGCCAGTGGAGAGGGGTGGTAGACTCCAGCCCACGGAGATCTTTCTTAAGAATGTTTGTGGGAGGAAGGCACCCGGCCCTCCTTGCCTCTGCAGAGTGGTCCCCAGGGGGTAGGGTTTGGAGGTGGGTCCTCAGTGGGATTCAACCCATTTTCCAGATTCTCTTTCTAGACTCTGAGGCTGCTCCACGTTGCCTCCTCTCTCCTCTGTGTCCCTGAATCTCTGCTTGGATCATTTCTCTCCTCTTCTCTTCCTCACCTGAGCCTTCAGTCCCTTGATCTCCTTTGTTTTCCCCACAGAAGGCCTGACCTCGTCATCTGTCATTCAGTTTCCTTCCGGGATGCCATCTGCCAGATGGAGTTTCTAATCCTCTGGAGGGAGGGGAGATGCGCTCACCATTGTCTGGTCCCGGGGGGTGGAACATCTATGGGACTGTTTGCATTGCTAGGACTGACTTCCTCATAGCACATCTCTTGAGTGTTTATTAGGCTGAGTCTCTGTTTGTCCTGGCTTTGAGTTGCATTATCAAAGGCCCAGTATCCCAGCTTCAGGGTGCATCAGGCTCTAAGAAAGCGGGGGAGGGACAGGGAGAAATAGCCCTCCCGCCTTGTAAAGAAGACATTTTGGAAATTTCTAAAAATCAGAGATGCCGGCCCTCCTTGCCAGCAGTGGGAGGGCAGCAGTGCAGGTGGCTGGATGCCTCCCATCACGGGTCCTCCACCGGGTGGGAGGCCTGCTGAATGATGAACCTTGGGGCTCCTCCAATTAGCAGACACTCAGGGCGGAGACGGACTCTATCCTGCAAGCGAGCCTCAAAATTCCTGTTTTTGCTCCCAGTCCCCGGGGAAGGCATGTCTCTAAATGTACATTTTATTTCAGAGCCTGGGATCCTCTGATGTGTAACTTGACAGGCACAGTGCTGGACCCAAGTGGATGTGCCTAGTGCTGTGTGTTTGTGAAAGGGACACAGGCTGGGCTTGGAAATGCTCCATTCGCCGCCCCCCCGGGTGCAGATGGCTGGTTTGAGTGGGGTGGCGCCTCATGGATGATTGCTGGGTTGGGCAAGAAGAGGGACTTGGGTACCTTGTTTTTCTGTTTCATTTCCAAATCCTGCAGTGTCTTTTACTTATTTATTTATTTATTTTTGCGGTACGCGGGCCTCTCACTGTTGTGGCCTCTCCCGTTGTGGAGCACAGGCTCTGGACGCGCAGGCTCAGTAGTTGTGGCTCACGGGCCCAGCCGCTCCGCGGCACGTGGGATCTTCCCGGACCGGGGCACGAACCCATGTCCCCTGCATCGGCAGGCGGACTCTCAACCACTGCACCACCAGGGAAGCCCTGCAGTGTCTTTTAGCTAACGATGACAATAACACCTCTATTAGCCTCCTGGCTTCTCCTGTGCTGCAAAGTGCCTTCCTCCTCCTCCTCTCGAATGTAGACCCTCCCTCGGGAAGATGCACTCCTCTGTCCAGCATCTGCAGGGCACTCAAGGGCTCCATCTGAACCCCCTCCATCTTCTTTTCCCTTTGAATGTGCCTCCCTTCTTCCCCATCTCCTCCTCCAGGAAGCCTTCCTTGAATGACCCTCAGGAAGTTTGCTCAGGGCCATCTCCCCCCATCCCCCAGCACTGAAATCCAGGTCTCTGGCTACTTCCTGGTCTTCAGAATGTGCCCATCCCTCCTATAGCCTGGGAGCTCTGAGGGCAGGCTCTGGGTCTCTTCCTTGGGCTCTGCACTTGCCAGGCACCTATTCCCCAGGCGTGTCAGAAGAGGCCAGCTGGAGTCAGTGACAGACACACTCAGGCCAAGAGCATCTTGCTCTCCAAGACCCAGCCCAGGCACGGGAGGAGATAAAAGTCTTGTGCCGTCCCGGGGCCTCAGGGCAGGAACACACACACCTTGAGGATCCTCTGTCTGTAGCTGTGAAACCTTCAGTCTCTGCCATGTCTCTCTCTCCCTGCCGGGCCCAGAGGGGCTTCAGTGCTTGCTCAGCCTGTTCTGCTCGCTCGGGGGGCCGAGGCAGGGTCAACTTCAGCAGCAGGAGCCTCAGTTCCTTTGGGGGGTGCCAAGGAGGCTCTCGTGGGAGGGCCTGGGGTTCAAGGGGAAGGCTAGGGGTGAGGTATGGGGAGGGGATCGGTGGGCCTGGGCTTTCCCCGTGCCCTCCGGGAGGCATCCAGGAAGTGGCCATCAACCAGAATCTGCTGACCCCACTGAAGATTGAGATCGACCCCCAGTTCCAGGTGGTTCAGACTCAGCAGACCCAACAGATCAGAACCCTCAACAACCAGTTTGCTTCTTTCATTGACAAGGTGAGGGTGAACTCAGCTAAGCCCCTGTCTCTGTGACTCCCTCGAGGAACTGTTCTCGATGGACTTGGGAATGGGGAAGTCTGGTCTCCTACTAGTTTTCTAATCACTTCTGCAGCAAGGAAGTCCCTCCTGTGGTCTAACTGGAGGCTCTCTGGTTATGCTGAGGCTCTGTTTAATTAGTGTTTTGAAATTCCCTTTATAAAAATGTCATTATAATTCATTTAGTGTGTTGGAAAATATTTATCAAAGGCCTTAAAGGCTCCGGGCTGGCTAGAGGGTTGCTCAGGCTTTATTTCCCAGAGGCTGTGCCCAGGGAGTCTGGCAGGGGCTTGCCTCAGGGACCCGCTGTTTGTGCTGTAGGTGCGGTTCCTGGAGCAGCAGAACAAGGTCCTGGAGACCAAGTGGGACTTGCTGCAGCAGCAGGAGTTGAGTGACAGTCCCCAGGCCCTGCAGTCTTTCTTCCAGGCCTGTCTGTTCCAGCTCAGGAAGCAGCTGGAGCAGCTGCAGGGAGAACGGGTGTCTCTGGACGCCGAGCTGAAGTCCTGCCAGTACCAGCAGGAGGAGTATAAAGCCAAGTAGGCAAAACGCAGCATCCCCATGGGCCCTGGATGGGGGCTGGGAGGGCTTGAATCAGGCTGTCAGCCAGAGGGTATCTCACTGCTGAGCTCCCAGGGTCACATGACCGGCCTCCCCTCTAGCCCCTCCGCATCCCCATTCCCTCTGATTCTCAGGGGGCCCCACCTGCTGCAAGTAAGTGGTCCCACAGCCCCTGATACCCAGGACTGGAGAGCCTCGATTCTAGCAGGCCCCAGTTACGAGGGCCACATTTCTGGTCAAGGCTGGGAGGGGCTTATTAACAATGCCTATGTGGGTTCTTTTCTTGAGAAAGTTCTGTTGAGCAGGCTGTGGGTCAAAGTGACTCAGACATTCTCTGGTCTCAGAGGTGGAAGAGAATTCATTAGTGGGAACATCCCTAGGCCTGTGGCATGACTCACAGGTAGGCTGTGGTTCTGGGTTCCCCGCCAGGTGACCTGGTGGTATGGAGAGAGCCCTGGACCAACAGGAGGCTTGGGGTTAGTGACTGTGAGCAAGGAATAGCTGTGTGGCCTTGGGCAAGGCATCTTACCTTTCCCAGCCTCAGTTTCCATATCTGTGGACTGGGAAAATGCCACTTGCCTTTCTTACCTTCCAGAAACATTGGCAGCATTGCTCCAGGACACAGGTGGAAGGTCCTGGAAAGATTGGGGCCAGGAGACCTGTGTTTTAGATCTGCTTGGGCCACCTAATTATCTAGGACTTGGGCACATCTTGTAATCTCTCTAATAAAATCCAAAATGCCTGCTTCAGATGATGATTGTGAGTGGCAAGTGAGAAGAGTGTTTGAATGTGCCTTAGAAACATGAAGCAAAGTCACCTGATGTCACAAGTCGACCTGGGCTGAAAGAGTGAAGAGGGACATAAGACATGACAAAGCTTCCTGATGGAAGAGTAGAGAAGCAGGCTGGTGGCGTGTCCTGCTTTGGAGCATCTAAAGCAGAGTGGCCTTTGCAGGGAGGGTGTACTTGGAGAGGGGCCTGGGCTCTGATGCCGGCACTCCAGGCAGCGTCTTTCTATACTTACTTGGCAGGTATGAACGGGAGGCCCACAGGTGCGCCACACTGGAGAAAGACTTCGTGGTCCTCAAAAAGGTGAGGGTGGGGTCAGCTGCTCTACCCGAATCCCGAGCATCCACCGTGCACAGAGCCCAGTCCTGGGCTGGGAGGGCAGTGGGTGGGAGATCCTCACGCACGACATGCTGTCACACTGCCTATAGGGACCCTCTGAGGAAATGGGACGTCTACGTAGACGCAGGGGGACCCCAGGACAAGATCCAACTGAGGGACTATGTGATGAGCCCTGGTGTCACTGTGGGAGAGGGTGGGGAGGGAGTGGAAGAAACAGGACTGGTTAGGATGAATCAGGGAAGGCTTCCTGAAGGTGGTGTGGGTCAGTGTCAGGCAAAAGAGAGAGCAGGGCAGGGCGGGGCTGGAGGAGGAAGGAATGGGAGCTGGAGATGGCCATGGGGTGGGTGTTGGGCAGTGTGTGAACAGAACTCTTGGGTCAGAGTGGGACCCCCAAAGAGGGAGTGGGGGTATATGGCTTTTATCTTCCTGTCCCCAGGATGTGGACGGAGTTCTCTCGAGCAAGATGGAGTTGGAAGGCAAGGTGGAGGCTCTGAAAGAGTACATCTGCTTCTTGAGGCGTCTGTATGAAGAAGTATGGATCACTAAGGGCAGAAGTGATGGTCTGCCGGGGGCAGGTGGGCGGGAGGGAAGAGGACAGGGTGGGCAGGTTCCTGTGGCAATAGTGGGAGTGGCTGGGAGGTGAAGCCTGGTTAGAGTGAATTAGATGCCGGTCATTCAGTCCTTTGATAAACAGTTACTGAGAATGTACCATGTGAATTACTAGGTATTGGGGATACACCAGTGAACAACCAGACAAAAATCATGAAGCTTGCTTTCTATTGGGAGACAGACAATAAACACTAGACCTAGTAAATAAATAAATAAATGACCACGTATGTTAGAAAGTGATAAATACTGTGGGAATAAGGAAAATTAGAACAGGGAAAGGAGGATTGGGAATGTGGCAGGGGGGTAGGGCAGGTGGCGATTTCAGATAGGGTGGTTGGCATGGCCTTATTTAGAAGACAAAATCTGAGCCAAGATCTGAAAGAAGTGAGGAAGACAGACACACAGTGGGGAATCTGGGATTCCAGGCAGAGGGTGCTGGTGTCTTTGAGGAAATGCAAGGAGGCTGCTGTGACTGGAGCAATGGGAACAAGAGAGAGGATGTGTTAGGAGGTCAGGGGAGTGATGGGGACCAGGTGATTTCAGACCCTGCCGGACACGTTCCTTTAATGTCCACGAGTCGTTGGACAGCCCTCAATTCCAGAAAAGGACACAGCCCCACAGAGGGCAGGGTGTGCTCATTGTCACCCGGCACGAAGGAGGGCTGCCTCCGAAGGAAGAGGGCACTCTGCCCACCTGCCCGGGGCTCCAAGGGGAAAGGGAGCTGGGGGGCCAACGGACACTGAGTCAGTCTTCCCCACAGGAGCTGGGCCAGCTGCAGACCCAGGCCAGCGACATGTCTGTGGTGTTGTCCATGGAAAACAACCGCCACCTGGACTTCAGAGACCTCATCACCGAGGTCTGTGCCCGGTACGAGGAGATCGCTGGGACCAGCAAAGCCGAGGCCGAGATGCTGTACCAGACCAAGGTGCCAGGGCCGGGGGACAGGCACCATGCTGGAAATGGCTGGGTCTCCCTGCCTGCCCCCCCAGGGTGGTCGTCCACCTTGGTCCCGTTGGGCAGTTGTAATAACCTCTCTGAAGCATCAGGGCTGGGTGGGCACCATGTTTCCCCTCTCCAGGAGGGAGGCAATGCAGGGAAACTGTGGGAGATGAGCCCAGACTTCCGCAACCATATCCCACAGTGTCCTGGTTTTCCAAGCGTTTTAACCCGCTTCCCAAATGAGGATGTGAGGAGGCAGAGAACCGGGGCCATGGTGTTCCTCATGGTCTTGGGGTCAAAGGTGAGGGTCCTCTCCACTGACGGTGTCACCCCATCCCCCATCAGTACCGGGAGCTTCAGGTGTCTGCCCAGCTTCACGGGGACCAAATGAAGGGGACCAAAGTCCAGATCACTCAGCTGCAGCAGGCAATTCAGAAGCTGCAGAGTCAGACTGAGAACCTCAAAAAGCAGGTGAGGGTGCCAGAGCCCCCAAGCCCTCTGTCTTACCACCTTTGTGCCAGGGTCACTGCTGGGTTTGTGTGAAACTTTGATAACTGGCTGGGGGTTTGGCTAATTTGGGGTGGAGAGAACTTCAAGCCCCGTTTCAGAGGCGTTCAGCTCTCCTCCTGGGAATTCTAGCTGCATGGGCTCTGCACTGCCAACCCTGGCCCCAGCCCTCACGCTGCATTCCGTGTCTACATGCACATCTTGCTTTCAGCTCCTTGGGGAGAGGGTTAATTCATCTCTTTTCTTATCTCTTCTTTTGATACTTACTCGTCAAGCCCAGTAAGGACTCTAAGGCCACACGCTGAATTTCCTGGTCCCGTGTTAGGGAGGGAGAGTACCAGGATCTCAGGGAGCGGGGGACATGGGCAGGACGGTGGGGTGCCGAGACCCCCTTAGGGTCAGGTGATGCTGTGGGTGTGAGGAGCTGGGAGAGGTGGAGGGAGAAAATGGCAAGGGCAGGGAGGTGGGTTCCTGCTTCTCCTGGAGACCTGACTTCTAGGTGTGAGGATTACAGATTCTTAAGTTTTCAAGTGTCTTTGCCCTCACTTTCCCCAAGCCCAAAGCATCGTTTTTTTGGGATCAACAGAGGGTTGAGAGCTGAGACCACAGAGTCTGGCGGTTTCCTCAAGCACTTCAGCCTGACTCGCAAGCCATGGGTGGCCTGTCCACATGCAAGCACAGACCATTCAAAGGCCAGACTCAGTCTCCAACCATTCTGACCTGCTCTCCTTCGGAGTGTGAGGAAGGACCTGAGATGAGGGTGACCAGGTCCTATTACTCAATTTGCTGCCACGGTGTTTTGCCCATAAATGTGGACTTTTTGCTCTGGAAGCTTTGGGGTTCTCTGGGGGTGTCTGATAAGATGCAGATTCCTGGGCTTCCCACCAGAGAGAGGGAATCTGAGTCTCTAAAGGTGGAGCCAAGAGGGCTTCCCTGGTGGCGCAGTGGTTGAGAGTCCACCTGCTGATTCAGGGGACACGGGTTCGTGCCCCGGTCCGGGAAGATCCCACATGCCGTGGAGCGGCTGCGCCCGGTGAGCCATGGCTGCTGAGCCTGCGCGTCCGGAGCCTGTGCTCCGCAACGGGAGAGGCCACAACAGTGAGAGGCCCACGTACCGCAAAAAAAAAAAAAAAAAAAGGTGGAGGCAAGAAACCTGCTTTCTCAACCAAGTTCACCCAGGTGACAATGAAGTGCGTGGAGTCTCAGAGACCAGTGGCCAGTACTTAGGAGAGTCACTATGTCCCCATGTCTGGGAAACACAGTCCCCCCTGCATAGCAAGGTGCCTTTCCTGGGAGAATCCTTCTTGGGGTCACAGCCCCCTCTCACTCCTCCTTTTCATGCACAAGCCTGATGAACTGAGGCTACAGTAAGAGCGGTGGACTGGACCTCAGCTGTTCTGGGTTAGGGTCTCAGCTCCGCCACTCACCTCCTTTCCGAGTCTCAGTTTCTTCACCTGTAGAATGGAGACCCTGTTCCTCATCCATGGGGTGCTTTGTGGTAAGTGAAAGAGAGCCTTTAGGGAATGTCTTCTTTCTTGAACCGAACGTGAGGGAAAATCAACTAGATGGCTGATTGGACAGGGATGCTGTCCTTCCTCTAGGAGTTTTCTGTCGGATTGGAGAGGTGAGCACAGAGAATGTTTTTCAGACCCCAAACTGAGGCCCATGAGACTCTGACAACATCAGGATAAAGTATTTGAAATGGGGCTGTTCCAAAAGCCTCAAGGACACGTGGCCCTCAAGAGGAGACTTGTAGGTAATGACCCGTACGGGACGGGAAGAGCTTTAAGTACCCTAGGAGAGAGAAAGTGCTGCAGGGAAGGTGCTGAGGGTCGACAGGGTGGGGAGAAATAGGGGAAGATCATGGGAGAAAGTGGAGAAGGAGCTGCATTCATTTCCTGTGGCTGCCGTACAAAGTGTCACAGACTTGGTGGCTTGAGAGAGCAGAAATCTATTCTGTAAGTTCTGGAGGGTAGAAGTCTGAACTCAGGTGCGGGCAGCCACACTCACTCTGAAGGAGCTGGGGGAATCCTTCCTCACCTCTTCCTGGCCTCTGGTGGCTCCGGAATTTCCTTGGCATTCCTCGTCTGGTGGTGCATCACTCCCATTTCTGCCTCCATCTTCACACGGCGTCATCTCAGTGTCTGTCTCATCTTTTTCTTGGACACCAGCCACTGGATATAGGGCTCACCCTAAATACAGTGTGATAGCATCTTGAGATCCTTAACTAATTACATCTGCAAAGACCCTATCTCCAAATAAGATTATTTTCTGAAGTTCTTGATGGACCTGACGTTTTTGAGATGCTACTTAACGCACTCTGGGAGTTAAAGAAGCAGAAGAGGCAATACTCTCTTTGACAATGAGAAGAGCTGGCCATGGCCAGGAATAATTTTGAGCTCTTGAGATTATGGTCCATCTCAGCCTTTAAGTTATAGCCACAGTAGGTGCTTTGGGAGTCTGTGTCGGGCTTACAGCCACTTCCTCCCTTATTTCTACCCCTCTCTAGAATGCCAAACTGCAGGCTGCCATCGCCCATGCCGAGCAGCGTGGGGAGCTGGCCCTCAAGGATGCTCAGACCAAGCTGGCCGAGCTGGAGGCCGCTCTGAGAACCGCCAAGCAGGACGTGGCGCTGCTGTTGCGCGAGTACCAGGAGCTGATGAGCTCGAAGCTCTCCTTGGATGTGGAGATCGCCACCTACCGCAGGCTGCTGGAGGGCGAGGAGAGCAGGTGGGGCTGGTCAGAGGGCCCTGAGGATGTGTGACGGAGGTGGGGGTGGGGGAATGCAAGGCCAACACAGAGTGCTGAGAGATTTCTTTCTTTCTTTCAAAATAAATTTATTTATTTATTTTTGGCTGCGTTGGGTCTCCGTTGCTGCAAGCGGGCTTCCTCTAGTTGTGGCGAGCGGGGGCTACTCTTCATTGCGGTGCACGGTCTTCTCATTGCGGTGGCTCCTCTTGTTGCGGAGCACGGGCTCTAGGTGCGTGGGCTCAGTAGTTGTGGCACACGGGCTCAGTTGCTCTGCAGCGTGTGGGTTCTTCCCGGACCAGGGCTCGAACCTGTGTCCTCTGCATTGGCAAGCAGATTCTCAACCACTGAGCCACCAGGGAAGCCCCTAGGATGCTGAGAGGTTTCTTGCCGCTGTGAGCCACCGGGGGCCACCCATTCTGCTGGGAGGGATTTAAAATTGGGGACTGAGGATTTTATCTGCTCAGAGGGTGGCGAGCTGCTCTAAGAGGCTTAAAAGCACCTGGGAGCATATTTTCTGCAGCCCTTCTTAGCATTTCTTCCTCTCGTCCTTTTGCCCCCAGGACGTCTGGGGAGTACACCGGTCAAGTCACTATCTGTGAGTATCAGGGGACTTTGGGAGAGGGGCCCCATGGGGAATCGAGGACCTGCTGTGACCCTGGTGCCTTTCCTGGCAGCTGTTGGGGAAGGCAGCACCATCGTGTCTGAAGGAGCAGATGGTGGCCTGGTGGGCACTTGTGGACTCGGAGGCGGGAATGGCAGCTTTGGGTCCAGCCGCTCCAGCATCGTGACCGGTGACTCCAACGTCATCCTGGGCTCTGGGCAGGGCCCTGTCTTGGGCTCTTGCTCTGTGTCCGGCTCTGGCTCCAGCTCCACCTGCCACACCATCCTGAAGAAGACGGTCGAGTCAAGTCTGAAGACGTCCATCACATACTGAGTGACTCGGAGGCCATTTGCTCCTCCCGCCCTCCCGCCTTCCTGAGCCCTCTCAGCTCTTCTCCCACTCTTATCACTCCCATCCCTGCATGGCCAGCTCTGTGTCCACTGCCCACAGCCCGAGCCAGCCCACAGGGGGCTCTGCAGAAGTCAGTCGGGTCCGGCCTGCTGTTCTGAATGCTTGCCCAGTCTGGCCTTGTTCCGCGTACTGATTTGCATCTCATTTGTCCGCTGCCTACACTAACCAAGGAGCACAGCGCCGAGCCTCCAGCCAGGCTCGTCCTCTCCTCTCTCCACAGCCTTCAGCCGAGCTAGGAAAACTCCTGGTTGGGCTTGGCCAGACTGCATCCGCATCCCATGGGAGAGGCCTGAGGCCCACTGACAAGAGCCTGAGGGCTGGAACCAAGGGACACCATCCTTGCCCTCTTCAGCAGCCTCTGGGCCTCCATTTCTGTATTTCTGTCCAATTATTTCCTGTGAAATAAAGCAGCACCCAGTTCTCCTGGTAGTGGGTCTTCCTTTCGCTCTCCCTCCCCCTCCCGCCTCCCTCCCTCCCATAAATTTGATTGAGTGCCAGGACTAGGGCTACTCTGGCAAACAAGATCAGACCTATTGTGCCCTCCTAATGTGTCTTTCTCACCCCTTCTGTTCCTGGTGTCTCCTGCACAACCCCTCTGTGCTGAGGTCCTCTGTGTTCTGTCACTTCATCCAGTCCCCTCCCAGTGATGTGCTGGCTCCAGCTCCACCCAGGGTGGCAAACCTGGGTCTTGTCACCTCACCCCCATCTCTCGCCTCTGAGCTTTAACCTGACCCTTCTCCTGGGCAGGTTAATAATTCAGCAATGGTGCTAAGCCATAGCCTTAAATATGTGTTGAAAGGGCCTTTAGAGGACAGGCTGCAGGCCAGAGATGAAGGCTCCTTTTGGCAATATGCGGCTTCTCTGCCGCTCCTTCCAGCAATTCAGCTCTGCCCCAGGATTGCACAGCTCACCCAGCAAAACAAAAGCTATGCAGCTACCCAGCTCACTCTCCTCGGGAGGCAATTTATGGAATATCTATGGTTGTTTGGGTAGGTCCTGTGGACATCTCACTCCTCACCCCAATCAGCTCATCAAGGGATTCTTTCTAACCCTCCACTATGCTCCCTGGGATGCCCTCCATCTCCTCCATCCCACTGATGTTTTAGTATCTCTTGTATCTTGCTCCCTGCTTAACTGCCTACAGTGGGCTCTACTCCTGACCCAGGACAGCCCCATTCATCCCTGTTCCTCCTTCTTCCCAAGTCTGCACCAGTTTTCGTCCCACCTGGAAACCTTCCCCAATTCTCCATGTCAGAATGCACGAGACCCTTCTTGTCCCTGGCACAGTCTGGCTGCACCCGTTGCTGTTCTTGGCTCTGTTTCTATCCAGTTCTTGTCTGGAACGCAGGTTTCCTATTAGCCTGGGACCTCTGGGAAGGCTCTTCTCCTGCACCCTGGATGGGGATCAGCAGCTCAGCTTGTGCCTGGAGGCTTGATAGGTACTTGGGACTGGAACTATGCCCCATCCCTCCTGCCCCTTGGCGCTTATCCTATCTCTGGGCCTGTCTGAACATGACCCTGGAAACATCTTCTCCTTCCCTCTTCTGCAGGAAGCTCTGCATGAAGCCAGGAGTGTGGGCATCAGGGCCAGGTGCTAAGAGGGCGGGAGGGTCACCTTCTCATTCTCCAGCAGCCCATCAGCTCCTGCACTGCTCCTTCCCTCTTCCCTGTCTCCACCTGGTCAACTCCCAACTCCATGGCCTGAGCTGCAGGAGGTCACGCCATTGCCCTCTCCTTTATGGGGAGGCCAGCCCTTTTCTCAGACCCACAGTTCTCTCCATCAAAAGTATCTAAGAAGGCGCTTTTCAGCCTTTGCCTTCTATGAGGGAGACATGAGTGGGTAAGCACATGGCCCTGGAGCTAGAATTCCTGGGCTTGAATCCTGGCTCTGCTATTCACTGGTGGTGTGACTTTGACCAAGTACTTGACCTCTTTGTGCCGCAGTTTCCTCACCTGTGAAAAGATTTTAGTAATAATGATACCTACCTCACCGGGCTGTGTGGGGCTGGGACCATTCAGGGTTCCAGAAGGAAACCAATTTACCCAAGATAGTTCAACTAAATGGACTTTAATGAAAGGATTGCTTACAGAGGTGTGGATGTGGCTGAGGGCACAAACACAGGACGGAGAGGCCAGAGGCAGGCAGTTGTGGGAAGCCATTGCCACCCACCCCATCCCCCCACTCCCCCTGAGCAGGGTGGCCAACCTTTGGTTTGTCCAGGGCCCAGGGGTTTTCCGGGGTGTGGGACTTTCAGCGCTAAAGCAGGACAGTCCCAGGAAAATCAGGATGAGATGGTGGCTCTGAGTAGAGCTGAAGAGACAAGAGGAAGAATGGATGACTGATTGGGTGATAGAGGTGCGGGGATGGGAAGAAGCTGTAATCACAGAGGAAGGCAGCCACCTCTGGAGCAGGGAGGGGGCCAGGAGGAAATAGCCACCTCTCTCTCAGATCTCCTGCTAGTGTCCCCTCCTTGGCCAACCCCCTCCTCCGGAAGCCAGAGAGGCAGGGAGCAGCCTGCAGGGGTCAAGGAGGTCAGGGAATGGATCTGGGGCAGAAAGGATGCAAACGGAGCATCCCCAGCATAGGGATTGGATACATTATTGCATGGAAAGTAAGTGCTCAATAAATGACGACTATAATAATCATTCCTACTAGATGAGAAAGCGCTGCCCTGGATGAGGCTCCTCACGGGCAGTGGCTGTTTTCTTCACCTCTGCATCTTTCCTATCGCTCAGCCTGACTCACGTTGGGTGCCTGGTTGATGCCATAGGCTGTCCCCCCTCACCCTTTCCATAGCGGCAGCAGCGCTCTGTCCCCTCTGTCCTTGCGTCCTGTGCAGGGAGAGCCCCTGGACAGGGGAAGGTCTCAGAGATGGAAGCCCTTGGTCCAAGCAGCAGAGGTGGGGAGGGAACCACGCCTCCTACACTAAGGAGGTCTGAGTTTGGGTGTCCTGTATAAAGATGAGTGGAGAGTTGGACGGGAGGAGGCACAGTGGCTCCGTGCTGTCTGGGCTGGGACTGGTGAGACTGTCTCCAAGCAATAACGGTTAGAGTGGGCCCTAGGCTGCCTGAGCGCCTGTTACCAGCTCCCGGCACAAAGCCTGGCACAGAGCACCAGGTAAATACTGGAGGATGTCAATCTCTGGGGAGAGGGGGAGTGTGTGTTTGCAGCTGACTCTACTGTCACCATCCTGGCTGCGCCTGACTCAGATGGCTGACATCACTCCCTTCCCCAGTTGCCACTGTCTCCCCCTCTCACGCTCCGTGGGGAGAGATAAGGGAGCTGAGAAAGTGATTATAGCCTCGGGGACAGGAGACAAAGGTTAGTGGAAGTGATGGCTCAGTTCTGGGACGGTGGGTCAGCAATTTTTTTTTTCTGTTCTTCTGCCTCATTTATTCTGCTATTGATTCCTTCTAGTGTATTTTTCACTTCAGTTATTTTATTGTTCAGCTCTGTTTGTTTGTTCTTTTTTTTTTTTTTTGCGGTACACGGGCCTCTCACTGTTGTGTCCTCTCCCGTTACGGAGCACAGGCTCCGGACGCACAGGCTCAGCAGCCATGGCTTATGGGCCCAGCCGCTCTGAGGCATGTGGGATCCTCCCGGACCGGGGCACAAACCCGTGTCCCCTGCATCGGCAGGCGGACTCTCAACCACTGCGCCACCAAGGAAGCCCTGTTTGTTTGTTCTTTAAACCTTCTAGCTCTTTGTTAAATATTTCTTGTATCTTCTCTGTCTGTGCCTCCATTATTTTTCTGAGATCTTGTATCATCTTTACTATCATTACTCTGAATTTTTTTCGGGTAGAGTGCCTATCTCCATTTCACTTTGTTGTTCTTCTGGGGTTTTATTTTGTTCCTTCGTCTGGAACGTATTCCTCTGCCATCTCACTTGGTCTGACTTCTGTGTTTGTGGTCCCATGGACTGCAGGATTGTAGTTCCCCTTGCTTCTGGTGTCTGCCCCCTGGTGGGTGAGGCTGACCTAAGAGGCTTGTGCAGGCTTACTAGTGGGAGGGACTGATGCCTGCCCACTGGTGGGTGGAGCTGGGTCTTGTCCATCTGGTGGGCAGGGCCATGTCAAAGGGTGTGTTTAGAGGTGGGGGCCAGTGATTTTTGAAAGGATTTCCCTGGCGGACCTTGCTTATAGGCAGAGGTGAAGGGGCCCAGAGAGGTTGAATGTTGCCCGAGGACATACACCTCAGTGGGGATTCATCTCCCAGCCCAGCTCCCCCAAGTGCCTGGTGTTCTAACTCTAGGCAGGGAGAAGAATCCTTCTTGGGCATTAAGGGACTAGCTCTGTGAGCACCTTCACCCCATCCTCCATGGGAGGCTGGGTTCAACTCCTTCAGGCAACTGGGAGCCATTTGTAGCCTCCCAGAGGCTCTAGAAAGGATCCCACAGCCTCCTGGAGTGGCCTGCTCTCTGCCTGCCTTCCTGTGGGGGTGGTCCCATGTCCTTTCCTTTGGGATCCTGGGGACACAGTTGCTGAGAGTCCCAGCTCTAGCCCTGGCAGCGGTGTGAGGACCACAGCAAGTGCTGTCTCTGCTCCTTCCTCAGGCAAGTCTCTCTCCTCTCGGTGCCCCTTCCTTGCTGAAAGCTAAGGTGGGTGAGGAGGAATCATCTCTAACTCAGGTCCTCAAAACTCTCTCGTCCTAACACTTGACTAACACTGATGCTTCCCATTTCTCCCTTGGGGATATGTTTGGTCCCAGCAGCCTGAGGTGAGGGGGCGTGGAGGAGTGTCTGCGATGTGATTTGAGGAACCCCCTGGCCTTTCTGGATTGAGCACTGGGGCTCCGCGGGCTGGGAAGACTGGGGTGTCCATAGGCCTCTTGGGGCTTTTCTTGGACACTTACGTCTTCTTTTTTCTTTTTTTTTCTGCTGCACTGTGTGGCATGAGGGATCTCAGTTCCCGGGAGCCTGGGCAGGGACCCTCTTCTGTCTTTGTATCCCCTTTGCCCAGCACAGGATCTCCACCGAGCAGACAGTCTGCCAGCGTATGACAAAAGATCAGGCTGCCTGCCCCCTGCCACCCCAGGCTGTCACCTGTGCCCCTACACCCTGGACCTGCCAGGAGGCACCGAGGCCATGGGCCGGGAAGGTGGGACTGGAACAGGTCTGGGCACCCTCTCCACAGCCCCTTGCCCAATGCCTCCGCCCTCACCACCGCACAGCCTGGGCCCTGGGGCCTTGGCTTACCACAGGGGACTGGGACCAACCCCAGAACAGAGCCCCACTGATGGTGGCCACAAAGCCTGGGTGGGAGGAGGCCAGCCAGTCACTGCGTGGTGGCGGTGGCCATGGCAGCCCCTATCATCCTGTTCCAAGTCAGGAGCGCCCCAGGGGGGAGAAGGGGGTGGCATCCTGCCCCAGACAGTCTCGGCTAAGCCCCAGCTCTGGAGCTCAGGCAATAACTGGGAGCAGCCCCTCCCTCCCGCTATGGGAGAGGAGACTCCCCTGACCAACAGGGCCCCTCCCTCTCTCCAGGGGCGATGGGGCAGGAGTGTCTGTGGAGCCCAGGAGCCGGGAAAAGATAAAAAAGCCATCAGTGGCCCAGCAGCTCACCGTGCTCTTTCCCAGCTCTCCCGGCCTGCACTCCAGCCCTGCTGCAGCCATGAGGTCCTCCGTGTCTCAGCAGACGTACTCCACCAAAGGGGCCTTCAGCTCTAACTCTGCCAGCGGAGGCAGCGGCTCCCGGGCCCCCAGCAGCATCAGCTGGGTGACCGTGTCCCGGAGTGGTGGCAGCGGGGGGAGGGCCCACTGTGGCCCCAGCACGGGCGACTTTCGCAGCCGGAGCCTCTATAACTTGGGGGCCAGCAAGAGTATCTTGGTGAGCGTGGCTGGAGGGGCCTCATCTGGACAGGCCCTGGGAGGCTTCGGCCTTGGTGGTGGGGCCTATATGGGCCCGGGGGCTGGCAGGCAGACGTTCGGGCCTGCCTGTCCTCCTGGAGGCATCCAGCAGGTCACTGTCAACCAGAACCTGCTGACCTGCCTCAATGTGGAGATCGACCCAGAGACCCAGCGGGTGCGCACCCAGGGGCGGGAGCAGATCAAGACCCTGAACAAGTTTGCCTCCTTCATCGACAAGGTGGGCCGAGGTGGAAGGAGGCAGGGAGGGGCCATGGAGTGCAAGCCAGGCCCCTAAGAGAGGGTGGGCTGGGCGGAGGCTGGTGCAGCCCATGTGCACTGGGGCCTGGAGTGGATGGAATGACCTTTGGAGCACTTCTGGCCTGAGCATGGGACGCCTGGACCCGAATGGCTGGACCGTCTTTACTGTAGTTGATGGTGAATCTCGAGTCCACTCACGAGGACTGTTGGCCCAGCCTAGCTTGACCGTGTTGCAGCCTTTCTTATAGTCGTCATTAATGGGGTTACACGGCAGCCTTGTCCCCCAATTAAACAGTGAATTGTCCTCATTGCTCTTCTTAGTGGGGTGGCCCTCACTGCCTTTTGTTGTTTTATAGCTGGGAAAACGGGCTCAAGTGTCAAGTCTCCAAGGAACCCCATCTGTTGCCCGTTCTCTTGGTTTTGGAGGAGGTCTAAGGACAAAGATGCGATCAGGACACAATGGTGGGGGGGGGGGTCCTAGGGGAAGTCTCCTTTTCCCTTCTCCAATTCTTCCTCGCTGTTCCAACCAAGGAGCTCAGTTTGGGGTGGAAAATGAGCATGGTGGTCACCAGGTCACCATGACCCGGGGATATGCAGTTTGATCTGTCCCAGATCGGGAGTGTCCTGACTCCTCCTCTGGCCCTCAGGCCAACTAGGGAAGCTCTTGTAGTAATCTCTGGCATTTCCAGGTCCACTTTGCTGCATTGTCTACCTCTACCCCGAGCCCCCCCAGGCAGTGGGACCATGATGAGGAAAATCCTGGTGGATGACCATACCTTGGTTCAGTGATTTGTGGGTTCCCAAAGGATATTCATGTCCCCTTTCTCATATGATACCCACAGTATCTCATGAGAAATCAGTCTAGTGATAGTGTGTTCCTTTTTTTTTTTTGAAGGATTATTTACTTATTTATTTACTTATTTTTGGCTGCGTCTGGTCTTGGTTGTGGCATGTGGGCTTCTCTCTAGTTGTGGCGTGCGGTTTTTTTTTTCTCTCTCTAGTTGTGGCGCACAGGCTTAGCTGCCCTGCGGCACGTGGGATCTTAGTTCCTTGACAAGGGATCGAAACTGTGTCCCCTGCATTGGAAGGCAAATTCTTTACCACTGGACCACCAGGGAAGTCCCGTGTGTCCATTTTTAAGAAGAGAAAATTGAGGTCTGGAGAGGTTGAGTGATTTGCCCAGGATCATACAGGTACTTGGAGGCAGAGGTAGCCCTGGGACTCAAGTTCGTGGCATAAAGAGGTCTTTTTGTCACTGCTGCCTAGTGCCCTGGGGCCATGTGACTGTGGGCCTGGGGTGCTGTGGAGGTGGGATCTGGAGAGACCTGATGGCAAAGGGTGAGGCAAACTGTTCTGCCCACCTCCTCACCTTTTCCCCTAGTGACTTTTGTTTCTTTTGTGGGACTGTCCCAGAGGTCAAACAAGCAACACCTTCTCAGACTCTCAGAACCACGGTCTGGGAGCTGAGGCCTGACAGGTTGTCCGTGTCTGATATCCTGGAATCCTGGTTGGGCAGAGAACCCCCCTGGGGGCCCATTAAGTTCACGCCATGAGCACCCTTCTGAGTCTGTAGAAATAGGGCTGGACATCCATGTTTTAAAAATTAAAAAAATGTTGGGCTTCCCTGGTGGCGCAGTGGTTGAGAGTCCGCCTGCCGATGCAGGGGACACGGGTTCGTGCCCCGGTCCGGGAAGATCCCACATGCCGCAGAGAGGCTGGGCCCGTGAGCCATGGCCGCTGAGCCTGCACGTCCGGAGCCTGTGCTCCGCAACGGGAGAGGCCACAACAGTGAGAGGCCCGCGTACCGCAAAAAAAAAAAAATAAATAAAAAAAATTTAAAAATGTCAAATTTACAGAAAAGTTGCAATAATGGTACAACATATTCCTATATTTCCTTTCACCCAGATTCACCAATTTTTAGCATTTTGTCACATTTGCTTTCTTTCTCTCTCTTTCTGTATGTATATTTGTATATATCCATATGTACCTATATATACACGTATACTATATATGTATCTGCATTAAAAATTTTGATTTTGATGCAGAATTGAGGCTCAGAAACATTGATCTAGTTTGATTTACCCAGGATAAGTGAGAAAGGGAGACCCAGGAAGAAGTGACTTGACTTCTTCCTGGGTCAGGAAGTAAATGACTGACTGAGCGGGGCTGTTTTTAAAAATTTATTTATTTATTTTGGCGTTGGGTCTTTGTTGCTGCATGTGGACTTTTTCTAGTTGCTCTGAGTGGGGGTTTCTCATTGCGGTGGCTTCTCTTGTTGTGGAGCATGGGCTCTAGGCACGCGGGCTTCAGTAGTTGTGGCTCGTGGGCTCTAGAGCACAGGCTCAGTAGTTGTGGTGCACGGGCTTAGTTGCTCCGCGGCGTGTGGGATTTTCTCAGACCAGGGATCGAACCCATGTCCCCTGCGTTGGCAGGCAGATTCTTAACCACTGCGCCACCAGGGAAGCCCCGGAGCTGGGCTTTTATGTTTATTAACTCTTTAGAGTCCTTGTCATTGGATTGGACTGTCTTTTCCAGCAAAGATTGTTCACTCAGGAACTCCTCCCCACAGTAAGACAGAGGCCCTGCACTGCCCTGTGGTGTCCTGGTCAAGACAGATGGTGACGATGGGCCAGGTCCTTGGTCCCTCCTGGGGCTGGGGCTGGCGCCAGCCACCCTTCTTGCTCTGGCTCAGGTGCTGTTCCTGGAGCAGCAGAACAAGATGCTGGAGAACAAGTGGGCGATGCTACAGGAGCAGGGCCAGAAATTGGGCATCATCTGGAACAATCTGGAGCCCCTCTTTGAGTACTTCATAAACAACCTATGGGGGAAGCTAGACAACCTCCAGAGCGAGCAGGGGAGGCTGGACTCAGCTGAAGAACGTGCAGGATCTCGCTGAGGACTTCAAGAGCAAGTGAGGAGAGCTGGATAGGCTGGGGCCATGTGGGGATGGGGAAGCGTCAGCCTGGGAAATCTCCCCAGAGAGGGCCACCCTATTCTTGGGTCCAGGGACCCAGCTGGGGGAGTGTCCAGACAGAGCTGCTTCCCTCGGGGGCTCAGGTCCTGGACCCATTGCCTCCTGGAGGATTGTCACACTGTGTACTGTTGTAAGATGAAAAAATATTATAAGGTAGGGAGAAAAGTGTAATGAACATTTATGTTCTCATTACCCAACTTTAATAATTGTCTACTCATAGCCAATTTTATTTTGTCTACACCCCTACTCACTCGCTTTTCCTCTTCCCTTATTGTCTTGAAGCAAATCTCAGCCATCATGTCATTTCATTCACAACTATTTTTACTGGATATATTCATATAGTTCATCTGCATAACGTGACTTAATAACACACAAACACAATGCCCTAAGAACACCTAAATCTTTTGAAACAATAATCCTCAGTATCACCAACTATCCAATCAACAATTGAATTTCCAATTGTTCCATAAATGTCATAAATTTTAAAAATACAGTTCGCTTGAATCAAGATGCAAATAAGGTTCACATATTATGATTGGTTGGTCTGTATATTTGTGAGTTTAAGGTATAAACTTTCATATCTTTTCCCATTGCTTGACACTGGCAATTTCTAAACCTTAAATTCTCTGCAAAAGCAGTTGGAGAGAAGTTGATGTTTTCAATGACATCCTATTGTAGAAAGTGAACGCAAAGGTTAATCATTGTTGACACATCTTCAACCTGTTCCCATAAAGCCTCCCAAGGGCTCTGATCCAAAGAGATGGCTGCTCTCAATTGCCATATTATTGCACAAATACTGTGCTCATTTCCTCAAAGGAAGTGGGAGGAATGTTTAAAGACTGTATCCCTGTTTCTTCATTGGTTAGCTGCATTACAGAACTACTCCCCAAAGGTGTTCTTGGCCATTGTGGGACCCATCAGGGCTTCCTTAAAGCCAACTGGGTTCAATGTCTTAAAAGGCAGAAATGGGGGGAGGCTGGGCTGAGTCTTCCCTGTGTAACAGGTATGAGGATGAAAGCAACAAGCACACTGCCGCAGAGAACGAGTTTGTGATGCTCAAGAAGGTGAACGAGGTGGCAGGGAGTGGGGGCAGGTGGTCTTCGGCTGCCAGGGTGCTGGGCTGACTCGGAGAGAGGCGAGAGCCCTGGGGGCTGAGCCAACCGCCCTGCTCTCTCTCTCGCCCCCAGGATGTGGGTGCTGCATACATGGGCCAAATGGATCTGCATGGCATGATAGACATCCTGATAGAGGAGATGGAGTTCTTGAGGCATCTTTATGAAGAAGTAAGATAGCCAATGGACAGGGATACTTACATTCACATACAGCTTTGGGGATTCCCCCTGGAAGTCTGATCAGAATTCACTAGTGCAACTTAATAGATAGAATACAGCACCTGGACCTGGATCAGTACTCGCTTCCATGTTTATGTGCTTATGATGGGCCAGGAACTGAGCTAAGCTTTTTACATAATCCTCTCAACAACTCCATAATATAGGTTCTATTACTGTCTCCCTTTTATAGTCAGGGACACTGAGGCTCTGAGTAACTTGCCCATGGTCACACAGCTAGTTAGAGGCAGTTCTGAAATTAAAACCTGGTCCTTGGACTGTTATACTGTTCCCCTTGTTGCCCAGTTTGTAATGGAGCAAGGGATACAGGAGCAGAGATGGACAGAGAGTGGGGACTGAAATTCCATGTGAGAGCAGGAGGTGAGGTGTGGGTAGCAGGTAGATCACAGAATCTACGAGGGGTCCCAGGAAACAAGGGGGCTTTGAAGACCAAGGTAAAAGGGTTGAACTTGACATGAGTTGATGATAGACTCTTAGATTCAATAGGGAGCCCAAGGCCAACCTTATGCTCAGAATAAGAGCCCTTTCTGTAATATCCCTGACGGGGGGCACGTAGCCTCTACTTGAATACTTCTAGAGGCAGGGAGCTCACTCTTTTTTAGGGCAGGCATTTCCATTATTGAACAACCGTATTGGAAAGCTGACTTGAATCTTCTTCCCATGACTTCTGCTCTTGATTGGCCCTGATTCTGCCCTCTGGGCTGCACGTATCCAATTGTCTTCCATGTGACACATGTCTGTCATATGAGAACAATGTAGTGGTTGGGATGATTAGTGAACTGACATTTGTGGCATGTGAGAAAGTTGGGGAAACAGCATCCTTAGTCCAGAATCCAGAAAACAGAGAGGTGGGGAGGAAGGTTACAGATACAGACTTCTCTTCCTGCAGCCTAATATTGTACTAGTTTATGTGTTATTTTTAGAAGCCATTTCACAATGTTTGCCCCTTCAAAGCTCCCTGGGTTTTTTTACGTGAATGCCTTCAAGTGAGACATGCATCCCCTGTCCTCCAACTTCCTGTATTTGGGCAGCTGAATTTTTGAAACTGAACACAAGAGTTAATGATTCCCCTTTTTCCTGTGAAATGTTATTGTGGTTCCATCCCATCATTTTAGGTCACTGTGGGTGCTTTGAAACTTGATTCTCCTATCCATTGGAGGTGTCCAAATGGCTAAGTGGATATTATTACTGACGCCCCAGCTTTGGGTTATCTGCAGACCTGATAAACTTTCAGTTTAGTTATTTACAACATTTCAGTGTAAATCATTGATAAAACACATTAAGGCGGACAGAGCCAAGAAAAGAGTCCTCGTCCAAGAGCTAGATCTTCCTTGGTGCCTTCCCACCAGGCTGATCTCATCACTCCACTAATAAATAATTTGTGTCACTAATAAATCATTTGTGTTTCAAGAGGCTCAGTTATTTTAAAATCCAGTGAACCATGGCATCATCTGGCCCACATTTTTCTGTCTTATTTTTAAGAATGTCAGAAAAAAAGCATTTCCAAAGAGAGGGGAAAAAAAGCCGTCTTCCAAAGAAAGTCTTGGTCAAATAGCATCTGTGGCATCCTTGAGTAGTTTGGCAACACAGCCGTGGAATAAAATCTATTTGGTTTGACTTTTCCTTAGGGAAGTCTTGCTGGCTCCATGCCTCTCACACACATTTTAGAATTCATTCTAGAGGTTCATAGGAGATTGATATCAAGTTTAAGTTGGAGAAGTCTAAATCTCTCCCCTTTGAAAATGAGGACGTTTTCATGTCTCAGGCTCTGGAAACTCTTCTACTGTCTATATTTCTCATGGATCTCCAGGGGTGTTTATTTCCTTGGCCATGGCCATGGGGTCCTAGGATTTGCTCCTCTGGCCTGGACCCCTGAGATTCCCAACAAGGCCAAGGTCTCTCATACCCTCAGTGTCTGTCTTGGCTTCCATTTCTTCTCAAGCATCCTGCCCTTTCCAGTTTGATGACTGTTTTCTTGATGGGAAAGAGCAAATGACATAGCAGTTGAGTTGCTGGCTTTGCCTGGGTCTTCTGTAGGGTTAGCCCAATGCTACCTCCCTGTTCTTCACACCTAGAGTTTATCTAATGACCCCTGTCCACTGGCCTTAGCGTTTTTCCAAGTACATCCTTGGCTGTGTTGTTCCCCTTCAAACATCTCTACACGCCTGTCGGGATGAGCTTGTTGGGGAGTGTTCTGTGCCATCATGCTGATCTCTTAGGTGCCTCCCCAGTTTCTTTTTTAGTGGGATCACTGATGGGCATTCACCATCCGGAGCTTCCTTATTCTCCTCTCTTAGGGTGGACTCTCCTTTAGGACAGGTCAAGGGTGCCTAGCTCCTCTTCTCTGAATGGGTAGGAACTAGCTTTCCTACTCTCTCAAAAAGCTTTCCCTTCCTTTGCTGTTCCCTGTCCGTTTGACACATGTGGCTGAATACCTTCCACACGACCACAGAAGGACAGTCTGCCTTTGTGGGTTACCATGTGACGAGAGCCATGTTGGGACAGGTATAAGGTGCATGGGGCAGGCTGTGGCTGACCCTCCCTGGGAGGTCTGGGGGCATTTCAGAGGAGACAGCATTCGTGTTGGATTTTGAAGGAAGGGCGGGACTTCTGAAGGAGGAGCAGCGAGGGTCTGCCAGCCCGGGCCCCAGCCTGCGCCATGACGCGGAGGCACCGAAGAGCACGGTGTGTTTGGGGAGCAGCAGGTGACCTGGCGTCAAGTGTGTGGGAGAAATGGATGAGGAGATGAACAGGGAAGGCGAGCTGGGACCAAGCCAGGGTCACTTCCTGTCAGAGTTCCCCATGTCTGTGGGCACCTCCTTGCGGGGGGAAGAGTGAAGGCCAGAGCAGTCATTCCCTTGCTTGCATACCAGGCGTGATGGCTAACACTGCACTCGGTAATCGATTTCATGGTCTGGTTTTGGTCAAGCCAGATCTCAAGGAAATCCAGAAGGCCAGCCACCAATCCCTGGTGTGTTGTACAGGGCAGGAAAGTTACCTCGTGGCTTCCCTCTGGTCCGGGGGCTCCCTCCGGGATCCAGCTCCAGTGCCCTCACTTCGCCCCTCTGGCTCCTTTTCCCATGCGTGGGTGCTCCCTCCCCTCAGGGCCCCAGATGTCTAAGGAGCTCACACCTTTAATCCACAGAGTTCTCTCTCCACTAGCATTAGCTCTTTCTTTGGAAAGCCTGAACTTTTTATCCTCTAGTCCTAGCAAGAACACCTTTATCCACTCTTGATGGTGTCTGGTAGATAGTGTTTGCCTCCTTGTCTTAAAAATTCCAAGTTAATTTTCCTCAGGACCACGCTCTGGCATGGGACTGTAGAGGGACCCTGAGCTGGGGAGGGTGACGGGTGATGCTGCAAGATGATGCTGGCAACGCACGACTGTGACAGAATGACTTTTTCTGTGGCACATGCCTCACGGGCATCCTGACTGACTTTTGGAGAAATCTGGGCAAATGATTCATTTTACTGAGCTCCCACCATGGGCCATGTATGGATCTGAATCCTCAGATCAACTGCATGAGGAAGGTATTATCACGGCCATTTTACAGAAGAGGAGACTGAGGCCTCGTGAGGCTTAGTGATGACAGTGGTCCCACAGCTGGTAGATGTCAGACTGGGGACTTGAACTTAGCTTTGTCTGTCTTTAGAGCTCATGTCTTTTTTTAAGAAAAAATTTTTAATTTTTTCTAGTACACTTTGGCCATGCCGCGTGGCATGTGGGATCGAACCTGCGCCCCCTGTTGTGGAAGCGCGAAGTCTTAGCCACTGGACCACCAGGGAAGTCCCTAGAGCTCAGGTCTTTTCACTAAACCGTAAATATTTTAGTGATTGGATTTCTGCCCCCTCTCCTCCCAACCCATTTCACCTTTTAAAAGAGAATCTAATTTGAGAATTTAAATCTATGTCCATACAGATGTCAGTTTTGGCTTTGCTAGTTCTTTCTTTCTTTTTTTATAATTTTATTTTTAATTGAAGTATAGTTGATTTACAATATTGTGTTAGTTTCAAGTGTACAGTAAAGTGATTCGGGTATATATATATATTCTTTTTTCCCCGATTCTTTTCCATTGTAGTTTATTACAAGAGGTAGTTCTTTCTTTCTTTATGCCCATCTCCATCTTAGTCTGTATCATCTCAGGTTCTGGTGTCAAACTCCCTGTGTTTGAGACTTAGCTCCTTGCTTAATAGTTTGTGATTTTGGGCAAGTTGCTCTCTGTGCCATTGGGAAAGGGCAGGGAATGAGTTAGTACCTGTCAAGTGCCTAGCACAGTGCCAGATCACAGGGAACGTCCACTAATGTGGATTGTTCTTGCCATTCTTCTGTCTACTGTAATCCCACTGGCAGCAGTGAAGGGCAGCGTGTGAGCAAAGTTGGAGACAAGACCAGAATATGTTGGAAGGTACTGACTTTGAGGCGGAAGATTTTCTTCCCTTTGGGAGCCGCTGAGGAGCACTGAGTGGATGAGGGATTTGATCGGAGCTGGGGTTTGGGGCAGTTTGTCTGCAGCCCAGGGCAGGAAGGACCACGGGAGAGACAGAGGCAGAGCCCAACTGGGAGTCAACACAGTCATGACCTAGTGATAAGAGCTGGTCTCAAAGCCCAACATACCGTTCTCGGCATCTTTAAACGTCGTTTTAGGTGTGAGAGCTGATGGTCCTGGAAACACAGGGAGGGCCCAGAACATCAGCATGGACTGTAGATAATTAGTGTATTCCAGAGGAAAACACTTGGGCTTTGGACACTCACCTGACTGGTTCCAGGCTGGGCCCTGCTGGGTCAGACTGGATGACCTTGGATCTTGTGACCCTGGATGTGTCACTTCTTTTCTCCAAGCCTTGTTTCTCACCTGCCTATGTCAGGACCACTGTGAATGGTGATGCAAGTTGTTAAATGCCTGAGCAGAGAGTGGCGTTTGAATCAGGCCCATACTTGGCTGCCTCTGTCCAGAGGAGTGCTGTTTCCTAATTTGCACAGAAGCACCCTGTGGGCCAGCTGTGGCCCTGCCTGTCTCACAGGGTGTTCTGAGAATTAAAGGTGAATGTGCTGGCTCAGGCCTGGTACCAGCTGGAGTCCAGTCAGCACACATTCCCTTTCCCCTTCTTTAAGCTCTTGGAAGCCTGCAAATCCACACAAAGAAAGATGTCTATAAAACTGGGAGCCCCATTCCAGCTGGAGAGATTGAGGCCTTTCCTGGCAGTTGTAGCTTCCTTCTAGGGCGGAGCCTGGGGGAGAGCACAGGCCTCCTGATGCCACCTGGGGACCCCTGGCCTGGAGCATGGGCACTGGTGACAGCTATTTCTGTTTTTGCAGGGGCTGAGTCAAGTGCAGACTCACATGTCTGACACCAGTGTCATCCTCTCCATGGACAACAATAGCAACCTTGACCTGGACAGCATCATCGCCGAGGTTAAGGTCCAGTATGAGAAGATTGCCCAGAAGAGCAGGGCTGAGGCCGAGGCCTGGTACCAGACCAAGGTGAGAGAATGGCCAGTCCAAGGATGTGGGCTAGGCCCGCACCAGGACCTTCCCCCATTGTGAGAGGCCTGGGCAACTGGGCTCCTTGGAGGTCTGGGGCCAAACACATCCAGCCTACACATTCTGCTGTGAGGGTGGGCCCAGGGGTCAGTGGTTACCCATGGGGGCCTGGAACGATCTGACAGCTCACTGTCATTTCTTTGCCTCCAGTACTAGGAGCTGCAGGTGACAGCTGGGAAGCATGGGGACAACCTGAGGGACACCACGAATGAGATTGCATAGGATCATAAGAGGCTTCTATGAACAACTATATGCAACAAACTGGACAACCTAGAAGAAATGGATAAATTCCTAGAAACATACCACCTACCAAGACTGAATCAGGAAGAAATCAGAAATCTGAACAGATCAATTACTAGTAAGGAGATTGAATCAGTAATCAAAAGTTTCCCAGAAAAGAAAATTCCAGGACCAGATGGCTTCACTGGTAAATTTTCACTGGTAAATTTAATGCCAATCCTTTTCAAACTTCTCCAAAACCCAAGAGGCAGGACAACTCCCAAACTCATTTTATGGGGTTAGCATCAAAGCCAGATAAGCACACTACAAGGAAAAAAACTATAGGCCAACATCCCTGATGAATATAGAGGCAAAAAAATTCCCAACAAAATACTGGAAAGCTGAATTCAGCAGCACATTAAAAGGACTATACACTGTGATCAAGTGGGACTCAACCCTGGGATGCAGGTTGGTTTGACATACACAAATCAATAAATGTGATACATCACATTAATAGAATGAAAAATAAAAAAATCATGTGATTAAAAATCATATGATCATCTCAACAGATGTAGAAAAAGCATTTGATGAAATTCAACATCCATTCATGATAAAAACTATCAACAAAGTAGGTATAGAAGGAACATATCTCAGTATGTTCCTCAGTATAGTAAAGACGATGTATGACAAGCCCACAGAGAGCATTATACTTAGTGGTAAAAGGTCACAAGCTTTTCCTCCAAAATCAGGAACAAGACAAGGGTGCCCACTCTCATAATTTCTACTCAGTTAGTACTGGAAGTCCTAGCCAGAGTATTCAGGCAAGAAAAAGAAATAAAAGGCATTAGAATTGGAAAGGAAGAAGTAAAATTTTCTCTATTTACAGATGACATGATTTTATATGTAGAAAATTCTAAAGACTCCACAAAAAAACTGTTAGCTCTAATCAATGAATTCAGTGAAGTGACAGGATACAAAAGCAACATACAAAAATCTATAGTGGGGCTTCCCTGGTGGTGCAGTTGTTGAGAGTCCACCTGCCGATGCAGGGGACACGGGTTCGTGCCCTGGTCCGGGAAGATCCCACATGCCATGGAGTGGCTGGGCCTGTGAGCCATGGCCGCAGAGCCTGCGTGTCCAGAACCTGTGCTCCATGATGGGAGAGGCCACAACAGTGAAAGGCCCGCATACTGCAAAAAAAAAAAAAAAAAAATTATAGTGTTTTTAAACACTATCAACAAATTATCTGAGAAAGAAATAAAGAAAATGATCCCATTTACAATAGCATCAAAAACAATAAAATGCTTAGGAATAAATTTAACCAAGGAGGTGACAGGTCTCTACATTGAAAACTGTAAGACATTCATGAAAGAAATTGAAGAAGACACAAATAAATGGAAAGATATCTGTGCTCATGGATTGGAAAAATTAATAGTTAAAATATCCATACTATCCAAAACCATTTATAGATTCAATGAAATCCCTGTCAAGATTCCAATGATATTTGATATAGAAGTAGAAAAAACAATCTTAAAATTCCTTTGGAACCACAAAAGAACCCAAATAGCAAAAGAAATCCTGAGAAAGAAGAACAAAGCAGGAGGCATCACAAGTCCTGATTTCAAACTATATTATAAAGCTATAATAATCAAAACAGTAGGGTCCTGGAATAAAAACAGACACATAGACCAGTGGAATAGAATGGAGAGCCCAAAATACACCCATGCATGTATAATCAACTAATATTTGACAAGACAGCCAAGAATATTTGATGTAGAAAAGACAGTCTTTTCAATAAATGGTGCTGGGAAAATTGGATATTCATATGTAAAAGAATAAAACTAGACCCCTATCCTACACCACTCACAAAATCAACTTGAAATTAATTGAAGACTTAAATGTAAGACCTGAAACCATAAAACTTCTAGAAGAAAACAGGAAAAACCTTCTTGACATGGGTCTTGGTAATAATTTTTAAGGTGTGTCACACCTAAAGCACAAGAGAGAAATTAAAAAATGAACAAGTGGATACATCAAACTAAAAAACTTCTGCACAGCAAAAGAAATGATCAGCAAAATGAAAGTTCCACCTATGGAATGAGAGAAAATATTTGCAAACCACATACCTGATAGGGGGTTAATATCCAAAATATATAAAGAACTCATACAACTCAATTGCAAAAACCTCCAAATAATCCGAAAAGGAAGAGGACCAAGAAAAACATCTTTTCCAAAGAAGATATTCAACAAGTACATGAAAAGGATGAAAAGGTGCTCAGCATCACTAATCATCAGGGAAATGCAAATTAAAGCCACAATGAGGTATCACCTCATGCTTGTTAGAATGACTATCATCAAAAAGACAAGAAGTAACAGATGCTAGTGAGGATGTAGAGAAAAGGGAACCCTTGTGCACTGTTGGTGAGAATGGAAATTGGTGCAGCCAACTATGGAAAACAGTGTGGAGCTTCCTGAAAAAATTAAAAATAGAACTACCATAAGATCCAGCTATTTCACTTTTGAGTATTTATATGGAGGAAACAAGATCACTATGTTGAAGGGATATCTGCAGTGCCATTCATTGCAGCATTAGTTACAATACATGGAAGACTTTGAAACAACCTAAGTGCCCACTGGCAGGTAAAGAAGATGTGGTTTATATAGAAAATGGAATATCATTCAGCCATAAGAAAGAAGGAAATCCTGCCAATGCTACAATATGGATGGACCTTGAGGGCATGATGCCAAATGAAATAACTCAGACAAAGAAAGACAAATACTGTATGATCTCACTTATATGTGGAATCTAAAAACAAAAACAAATCCAACCCCCCCCCCCAAAAAAAACCTCATAGAAAGAGAGATCAGATTTGTGCTTACCAGAAGCAGGGTATAGGGGGTGGGGAAATTGGGTGAACGTGGTCAAAAGGTACACACTACCAGTTATAGGATATGTTCTGGAAATGTGATATACAACTTGCTGACTATACTTAAAAATGCTGTATGGGATATTTGAAAGTTGCTTAGAGAGTTAATCCTAAAAGTTCTCACCACAAGGAAGAAAATTTTTTTTGTAGCTGTAAGAGGTAATGGACATTAACTAAACTTATTATGGTAATCATTTTGCAGTATATCCATATGTCAAGTCATTATGCTGTATACCTTAAACTTATACAGTGTTTAATGTCAACTGCATCTCAATAAAACTGGAAAAAAATCCACATTTTAGTTAGACTTTGTGGTTCACAAATACGTTACTTTGCCTGTGACCTTCACAGCAGCCCCAGAATTTAGGAGGGGGCAAATGATACCCCTTTTTGCAGGTGAGGCAATTAAGGCTCACCGAAGTTAACTTTCACACCTGCAGTAGTATAGCTGGTGAGTGGTAGCCAGGGCTGCCAATTTCAAGCTCTCCACCCTTTCTTCACAGTGGCAACCTCCGTCCTACCTCTGTTTCCTTCACTCGCCAAATCATATGGAGCCTTCCTCCACTGTGTCTCTAGGAGTCACCCCTGTCCCTCTTCATCTCCACACTTCCCTACTCTGAGCCTCAGTCAATTAATTACCCAAGTAATTCCCCAACTGACTGACTTCCCAGCCCTGTGCCCTGCCACACCCCAAACCCTGCTGCCAAATCAATGTGCCCCTCCCTTCTCTGGCAGCCTTAGAGTTCCTGATGGAAGGGACCCTTCTTGATGTCCCCTCCACTCTTAGCCTGGTCACTCAGTCTCGCTAAAAGAGACCAGACAAGCCCCACGAAACTTCCACCAGGGTCGTGGGAGTGCCAGCAGAGGGATTTTGAGCCAAACCCTAACCACAGCTTAGGAACACAAAGGTTAGCACTTAGCAAAATTAACTCCACCACCTAGGTGGTCCCCAGCTTGGGGAGGCAGTCATACTTTCAGTGAGCTTTCTCTTCTCAGGGGGATGGAGTATAGAGCACCCCTGATAGGATTAATAACTAGTATTTACTGAGTGCTCACTGCCTACTGTACTACTGTCAACTCTCAACCTGATTCACTCTTTACAGCAGCCTATGAGACAAGTACTATTTTCATCCCCATCCTGCAGATGAGGAAACGGAGGCACGGAGTGATTAAGTAACTTGTCTAAGGTCACACAGTTAGTAAGTAGCTGAGTTGGGTATGCAATCCCAGAAGCTTGGTTCCAGAGCCCAACAACTGGGTTATGCTGTTTTATAGAAAAAGAAATTGAGAAGCAGGGGTACTGGAGCTGGAGAGATATCTGAGGCAATCTAGTCCAAACGTTTCTTTCTTTCTTTCTCTTTCTCTCTCTCTTTTTTTTTTTTTTTTTGGTCACACCACACAGCTTGTGGGATCTTGGTTCCCTGACCAGGGATTGAACCCGGGCCCCGGACAGTGAAAGCATGGAGTCCTAACCATTGGATTCCCAGGGAATTCCCCAAACGTTTCATTCTATAGGTGAGAAAATGAGCTGAGAGAGGGGAAGAACTTGCTAATGACAAAGTAGAACAAGAAACAAATTTTTTCAGGTGGTAATCAGATTTTTTTAAAAAATTGAAGTATAGTTAATTTATAGTTCTGTGTTAGTTTCAAGTGTACAGCAAAGAGATTCAGTTATACATATATATATATATATATATATATATATCTTAACAGAGAAACAATTTTATTGAAATTATATTTACGGCTTAAAAAATAGAAACAGTTTTATCAAGTAGCAAAACTCAAAGATTATACTATGGACCATGAAGATCCACTAATGATGTGTATGTTACTTAGAAATACTTGTGTAAAGCTGGGAATGGCCTGGACACGGGGTTTCGATGCTGAATTCCTGGACCCTCAGGACCCCAGGGGCTGCTCTCAGGGGGTCCAGGGAGAGGCCAGCATGTAAGAAGGTTCACGGTTCCCTCCTCTGCACCAATCAGAGCATCTCTTCTTTTACTTGGTTTTCAAATGGGGCTGTGCATATGTTTTTTTTGTTTTTGTTTTTGTTTTTGTTTTTGTTTTTTGCCGTACGCGGGCCTCTCACTGTTGTGGCCTCTCCCGTTGTGGAGCACAAGCTCCGGACGCGCAGGCTCAGCGGCCATGGCTCACGGGCCCAGGAGCTCTGAGGCATGTGGGATCCTCCCGGACTGGGGCACGAACCCGTGTCCCCTGCATCGGCAGGCGGACTCTAAACCACTGCGCCACCAGGGAAGCCCGTGTGCATATGTTTTGGATGACAAGAATGGTTTTGCTGTCAAAGCATGTTGGGTAACCCCTGCTGACACATGCCCGGGAAGTGGGGGGAGACCAAGAATGCTCTCTACCCCTGGGAAAGGGAGGACCTTGTGTACAGACTCCCCCTTCCCGATTCTAAGGGCTCCCCACTCTCTCTCTGCCCTCACTGTCCCCTTGCCGAAATGCTGACCGGTCCTCTTCTGCAGAGTCTCTGATCCCCAAGTTGGCTCTGGCTCCCCACAGAGTGACTCTGGGGTTGCTGAGGCTGGTTGACTGAACGGGGTGAGGGCACAACCCGGTCAGGACAGGCGGAGGTGCTTTCCCACACCACACACCAGGTTTGGGGCTAAAAGACTTGGGATCCCTGTAATCCCAGGACTGAATGCAAGGGCTTGCCTCCCTGACCCAGAAAACCCTAGGCAAACACACCCTCCGCTCCGCTCCACACCCCTGTCAGCGGCTCATCCTTCTTTGACAAGATGGGGAACGGCTGCCAGTTGAGGAAGGGTCACAGAGGTTAAGAGTGGAACTGTGGAGGTGGGGTGGGAACCTGCTTTTAGCTGTCACTGCCAGGGGGAGTCACCCAGGAGCTGGCCCAGGAGCTGCAGGAGGAAACCTTCCCTTTCTCAGGGATGGAAACTCTTCTTTGCCTCTCTCCCTCGAGGGTCAACGCTCTCCTGCACACTGAAGACATGCCTACCTTCAGTTCCTCAGGCTGCCGTTTGAGGATTTTGTGAACTTCTGGCAATTCTGACTTCATAATAGAGCCACAGAATATGGCTCTAGTCCAGAGCTTTCTTCCTGTTTGGTTTGGGTTTATTATTGGATTTGTCATTTAGTTAATTTGGACTTACTTAGTTGGAGGACACAGAATTGGCCCCTCAGGACAGTGTCCTATATTATTGGATACTTGGAAGGACGGGGCCACATGATCCAAACAACCAGTCCTGTGGCAAACGTGAGGACAGAACAAGCAGAGTGCTGGCCGAGGACAGAACAAGCAGAGCGCTGGCCGAGGACAGAACAAGCAGAGTGCTGGCCGAGACCCCGTGGCTGCTCTGATGCACCATAAGCTACAAGTCTGTCTAAGTTGCTGTAGAGTTGTTTTTCCTACAGATTCTGATATACAGCATTGCAGAGGTTAAGGTCACAAGCTTTGATGTTAGACAGACAGGACTGGCCTCCTACCTCCACCACTTCCTAGCTATGTGATCTCAGGCAAGTTACATAACCTCTCTGAGCCTCAGCGGCTGTAGCTCTAAACTGAGCATAGCAACTCCTCTTTTTTGCAGGGTTGTTGTGAGGAAGGGAACCCCTACCTGAAAAGCACCCGGTGTCCAGCACGTGATGGCAGCTCTATACAAGAGTTCCTTCTACATGGAAAGCAAGGCGGGCTTTCCCTCATCTAAATTTTTATCTTAGGAATGGCGTCTGCCTCAACTTAGAGTTAGCTTGATGAGAAGTACATCAATTGGGGATCCTTGGTTGGGTGCCCCACAGGCACAAAATAAGATTGATTGTATATTATAGATTATTTCCCTTAAAGTCCCTTCCACCCCTGCTGGCTTTCTGTTTTAGGCACTGGACACAACTTAAGGACACAGCATTTTCTCCTAGTATCGGGGTGTCACAGCTATAGACTACAAGACACAATGGACACATCACGAGATGCCTTGAGGCTGCACCCTGCAGATGCAAACCCTCCTCCTAGCCCATGAAAGTCCTCATCAACCCCCAGGGAGGGCAGAGTCTTTGCGAGCAGACTGATGTGGGTTCGGGTCCTGGCTCCACCACATGCTACTGTGTGACCCTGGGGGGCTACTTCTCCTCCCCGGGGCTTCCAAGTCATCATTTGTAAACACGGTTGTGATACTGACTGCAGAGAGCTTTTAGGAAGATTGCATGACCACATGTATATAGAGCATTCAGTACAGTGCCTGGCATGAAGTTGGCATTCAATAAATACTCATTGAAAGGATGAGAGGATGTTCAACCTTGTCCCTCGTAGGAGATAGTCCTGGCTCTAGAACGCTCACTTACTACAGGTGGACGGACCATCCCTTGGGCTCTCTCCCATGGACATTTGACGGGGCCCAGGGGGTCTCTTGTCCTCCCTGCTACAGCACTTCCACCCACTCTCCATTTACCTAGAGGCCACCTAGGCAGGGGCAGGGAGAGCCCAGCAAAGGCTGAAGTAGATGGGGACAGAGGGTGGGGTGCAGCTCAGAGGTAGAGGGAAGAGGAGGGCAGGGAGAGGCAATGAGGGTAGAGGTGGGGAGAGAGGAGCTGGCCAGAGGAGAGAGCTCCCAGCCAGTCCAGCCTCCCCTGCAGCCCGATCCCCAAGACCTGCATCCACTGACCACCCTCTTCTCACCCCATGGGCCCGCCCTGCTCTCTCTCTTTGCACGGGATGGCTTGATCATTTTTGGGGTGGCCAGCTTTCATTCGGTCAGAGTCAGCTCAGGCCTGTGGGAATTATGTAGGCCCTCATCACTGCTGTTCCCCAGATTCAGAATAGCAGTCTCATTAGGGATTGAGAAGAGGGGTGAGGTTTCATCTAATTTCTCCTCAGAAGTGGCAATGGCAAAGCCCGGGCAGGATAAGAATGAATGCCTACCGACCTACTACATACCAGGCACTGTAGATACCTCATCTCACGATCTATGAGGCAGGCGTCCCATATGATAGATGAGAGGATGGGTTGAATGGGTTCAGAGAGGTTAAGTGACCTGCCCAAGACTGCACAGCCAGTTAGTGGCAACAGGTGGGATTTGAAGACAGATCTGTTGCACTCAGTGGGGAAGAATTTAAGTCCGAGCTTAAAACTAGGGTTTTGTATTTGAAAACATTGCTCTGGGCAGAGACTCATAGGTTTCACCATTCTGCCAAAGGGGTCCCCAGCACCTTGGAACAAAAAGTTCCAAGCTCCTACCCTGAATGTCGGGACCATCATGGGAAAACAGAACATGACCTGTTCCGGTGGAGCCAAGAAAACAACTGGGCAGCAAACTGAGTAGCATGGCGCGCACAATAAGGACCCAGCCTGGAGAACGCTGACCTAGAATCCTGCCAACCCAGACTGGAAGCCCCGAGAAGGAATGCGAGTCTTGACGGCCCAAGGCAGAGTCAACTTTCTTCTGTCCCCAGCTCCATGCCTGGCACACAGTAGGTTCTCAATAACTGTGTGTCAAGTCGAGGTGAGTCTTGATCTAGGTTTGGAAGGCCAGAAGGCTGGAATATGGATTTCCCCTTTTGTGTGACTACATGGGGCCAAGTGCACATGGAAGAAGAGTAATGAAAATGACAAATAACAGTGCAGCCTCTGACGGCTTACAAAGCACTCATTCTTCTTAATCTCAGGATCTTGACAGAGGTGAAGGAAAATATTTGCAGTATTTTCAATTTATGGGTGAAGCAACTGAGCCCCAGAGAATGACTTGCTTCAGGTTTGCAGAGCATGCATGTGAAGTCAGGCCTGCAGGTTCCATATTCTGTGGAGTGAGCGACAGAGCGATGGGTTGTCTTGTCTGGAGCAGGGAGGCCCCTGGAGGCTGGTGAGATGGGAGTACAGTGGGTGGGGGGCCTGTGACCCAGGAGGCCCTGCATCACCGGTTCAGCTTCTCCCGGCGGAGAGCATGCCCTCCTAATGACTTCTGTAGGTGTGTTTGTGACATGTTCAGCAGGTGTAAGAAGGATGGGCCAGTGCCAAAGGCCAAGCCCAGAGGTGTTTCAGATTTTTCCCTTTATGCCCCTGCAACCAAGCCCTGCTCTCCTGCACATATAAGAGACCCAGGCTACGGCTGTGGCAGTCAGTGGCCTGGCCCTTCTCGCTTCTCCCTGACAGCTCTGAGCGTGTTCCTCTCTCTCCAGCCATGCTCATCAGACAGCAGTGTGTCCGAGGCGGGCCCCAGGGCTTTAGCTGTGGCTCAGCCATCGTAGGTGGAGGCAAGAAGCCTGCTTTCAGCTCTATCTCCATGTCTGGGGGCACAGGCTCCTGCTCCGGGGGCTTCAGTAGCAGAAGCCTTTGCAACCTCGGGGGAAACAAGAGCATCTCCATCGGCACGGCTGGCTGCTGGCGAGGCGCTGGGTTTGGGGCTGCTGGAGGTTTGGGGGCTGGCTGCTTTGGCCTTGGATTCGGTAGCTCCTTTGGTGGACGGGGCGGTGCTGGCTTCCCTGTCTGCCCTGCTGGAGGGATTCAGGAGGTCACCATCAACCAGAGCCTGCTGACGCCACTCCACATGGAGATTGACCCTGAGATCCAGAAGGTCCGGACCGAGGAGCGGGAGCAGATCAAGACCCTCAACGACAGGTTCGCCTCCTTCATTGACAAGGTGAGCCGGCCCCTTGGTCAGATAAGGTGGTAGAAGCCAGGGTTTCTGAGTCCTGGCATCTCAGACCTGAGCCTGCTGCGGACTTGGGAAAACTGAACTTCTCTGGGCCGCTGTTTCCCACCCGGTTAAGAAGAGTCATTACTCTTTCTCTTTTGTCCTATGACTGGTGGGAAAACAGGCTGCTCAAAGCAGTTCAGTACTTGGATTTCCTGACGTGCTATGTGTTACTGGGCAAATCATTCAGCTTTTCTGGGTCCAGTCACCCCAGCTATAAAGTGGGTTCCTTGTTTCCCTGCTTCTTCTCAGATTTTGGTTTCATAAATAATATGGCTAATAATTTAATAGTTAATTAATTATAGTGAATATAATAGCGTAACGACTGACACTTCTGTTGTCAGAGCAGAAGAAAACCAGGCTGGTTTCCCAAATGAGAAAGGGAGTGACTCTAATGGCAGATTAGAGTTCCTGGTAGGACCTTGGAAGGTCATTGTGTTCATCCTCCTGATTCTGGGCAAAATTGCTCATTTCTGGGTCTGTTTGAAGAGGATAGGGGATGGCTCTCTGATTTTCCTTTTTGTAGTCCACTTCCCTACTCCATGCAAGGTCTGGAGGTTCAAGTCTTTTCTGCTGTATGCTGTGCTTCTGTATGATGGATGATAGCAAAGAGATTAGTTCCAGAGAGTCATTAATCCAAAGATGAATGACTGAATAGATGACTGTAGCACGTTTGGCCCAGGGTGCCCTGGTTCTCTGTGCATCGAAGTCTTACTTCTCTTAGATGATGGGGCAAGAACGAACAATCTGGGAGTAGATCGAGTGGGAATATTTGCTCTTCTTGCTAGTTTGAATTAACCCATAGCAGCTTAAAAGGGCTTTATTGTGACTCTAGGACCTATAGATGTGAAAGTAAGACCAAGGCTTGGGTGCTTCCTTGTCTAATCTCCCATCATCAGTTTAAGTTCAAACTGTGATCAGTCACCCTTACCTGCTTTTCTTACAATTCTGAAGCACCTAAAGTGGAAATATCATGCCAAACCCTGGTTTATCTGGCTAGATCTCTTCCTAGAGGGAAAGTTCAGGGAAGTCCTCTTGCAGCAGTGAGTCTATGAGACTCAGAATATGTCTAGGGCTTGATCTTAAGTATTTATACTCAGTTGTGCACAGGTTCACAGGGACACACCAGGTCCATTTAGAAGAAAGCTTGTTTAAAACATCTTCAGTGAATTTATCATTCCTTTGCCTTGGGTCAGGATCACTTTGAATGCAATAGCCCTTAGGCTGTGGTTGTATCTCCTAAGTTTGTTTTATTCTATTATTTCATAGAGGTTCAGTATTCTCAGCAACTCATCCCTTCTCAGTAACTCTGGATCCCTGTGGTCGGGAAGTTGTTCTTGCTGCACAGTCAGGCCCCGATGCTTGGGCTCTGCTCTGCTCTCCCCAACACACGTGGCCCACTTGCTGCTATGGAGCGGGGCCGCCATGTTGACCCCAGCAGATAATGCCTGGAGTTGCAACGTGGTGGCCCTACTCGGATGGCTCTTGGGCTCCCTGGTTAGCTTGGATTGACGGGGATGGTGTTGGCCAGCCCTCCTGCCAGAGATTCAGGCCCTCATCTGTCGGTTGGTCCCTGTGTTAAATACAGGTGCGGTTCTTAGAGCAGCAGAACAAGGTTCTAGAGACCAAGTGGAACCTCCTTCAGCAGCAGGCGACAACCACATCCAGCAAAAACCTTGATCCCTTGTTTGAGGCCTACCTCAGTGCCCTGAGGAAGCAGCTGGATACCTTGACCAACAACAAAGGAGGCCTGCAGTATGAGTTGAAAATCATGCAGGACAGCGTGGAGGACTTCAAGGCCAAGTATTTGGGGAGGGGATGTGACAATCTGCCCAGCCATGCCCCAGGCCCCCCGGGTTCCTCTTCATCATTTAGAATCTCAGGCTCTGGAGAGACCCCAAAGGGTCAGGGAGGACCTCCAGTCTGTTCCCATGCTTCTACATGGTCACTTTTTTAATGGGGTGAGGTCTAGTAACCCTAAGTTGCCCCAAACAGAAAATGAGTGATGTATTCAGAGAGCTGGGCTTGCCATATACAAATAAGATAAAAAACCAAACAGATGGAAAGTAATACAGCAGGGTTAGAAGAATACAGGCTGTAGAGATAGATGGACTTGCTTGGCATACTGATTCCTTCACTTACTAGCTGTGTGATCTTGGGTGACTTGCTTAACCTCTCTGAACCTTAGTTTTCATCATCTTTAAAATGGGGATAATAGTTCTACTTTATAGGTTGTGAGAATTAAATGAAATTAAATGAGATAGAGAGAGCTAGTAGCATGGTGCCAGACATAAAATGAACATTGAATGCAGAGTAACTCTTATTATGCTCATTATGGGATGGAGCTGAGAAAAACACCAGCTCCCTCTCTCAATTCACTCTCACACCAAAGAAAAAGAACTGGAGTATTGGCAACCCTCCTGAGAATTTAATCCACCCAATTGCCAAAGGACAGCCCTTCTATGGAAATAAAGTCGACCAGATCATTGCTGGTTCTCCTCCTCACATCTTATCTCTTGCAAACAGTCTTTTTAAAATTTGGTTTTCACTTCTCTGAGTAAACTAGGGTCTAGACTGGTACCTCATATGCTGTAATTACTCAATAAATGTAGGTGGAATGAATATCTGTATGAACGTGGGAAAATGTAGCCAATTAGATGGATTTTTCCAGGTAGTTAGATGTTTGAAAACCAGCAGGAGAGAGTGAGAAACAGTAGCTCACTGTGGGCTTTTTTTTTTTTTTTTTTTTTTGCGGTACACGGGCCTCTCACTGTTGTGGCCTCTCCCGTTGCGGAGCACAGGCTCCGGACGCGCAGGCTTAGCGGCCATGGCTCACGGGCCCAGCCGCTCCACGGCATGTGGGATCTTCCCGGACTGGGGCACGAACCCGTGTCCCCTGCATCGGCAGGCGGACTCTCAACCACTGTACCACCAGGGAAGCCCTTGTCTTTTTTTTTTGCATCTTCCCATCCCTAGGTATGAAGATGAGATCAACAAACGTACAGCTGCTGAAAATGACTTTGTGGTCTTAAAGAAGGTAAGGGTTGAAGGCGGGTAGGGATGTGCTCCCACTTCCCTCAGGAGTGGCCTTTGGCTTGAATCATGGGTTCGGTCCATCCCTCTCATCTCCACCCCACTTGGTACTATCCAGATCTCACTGAACTATGAATTAAGGCTGTGAAAAAAAAGCCCATTTGGGTAATTAACTTCCATGTCTGCAGGTGGCTTTAGGGGCAGAATAGGCCAAATGATTAGTCCCCTGCCACCTCACCTGGTGCTACCTTGTGTGTCACATAACACTCCCTGCCCCCTGTTGGAATGCCTGTACCTTGTCTCTTATCCTCCCCCTTCCTCTGCAGGACGTGGACGCCACCTACATGAACAAGGCGGAGTTGGAGGCCAAAGTGGAGGCCCGTAATGATGAGATCAACTTCCTGAGGATCCTCTATGCTGCGGTGAGGACTCCATTCCCCCACCCCACCCCCCCATTCAGGGAAGGGACTCCTCCATCTGTGAGGCTGCTGGTCGGAACTGACAGTTCGTTGAAAGGACTCCAGCTCCCTTACTTCAGGGCCGTGGGCTCTCAGCAAGGTCATGGATAGAAAGGGTTGAAGTGAGAGATTCAACTGAGTGGTCTCAAAACCAGAGGTTGTCTTAGAAGATTAGGTCTAAAGATTGCATGGGATAGAAGTTATTGCTGTCTAGCATTTCTCTGGTGAAATAGATCCATTCCCTTCCCTTCCATGTAACATACTCAGGGCCCCCTGACCTGGAGGAGCTTAGGGAGCAGTAGGGACTACAAGCATTGCTTTTCTGACTTGGGATATCGCCAACCACTTGATTTCTACATAGAAATTTACCCCTCCTCCTTCTCTGTATGCAATGCCAAGTTGGCTTCCATCTGAGCCTGTGGCATGGCCATTTCCATGGTGATGGCAGGTCTCTGGTGTCAGAGATTAGGGAAGACTCTCCAGGAGGCCTGGTGTGAGACATTTTCCCTGCAGGAGCTGTCACAGATGCAGACCCATGTCAGCGACATGTCTGTGGTCCTGTCCATGGACAATAACCGCAACCTGGACCTGGACGGCATCATCGCCGAGGTCAAGGCCCAGTACGAGGACATCGCTCAGAGGAGCAAGGCCGAGGCCGAGGCCTTGTACCAGACCAAGGTGGGTGTCGGGGGTCTCTCAGGGGCCGAGAGTGGCTTCTGGGGCTCTGCTTTTAATGTCTGTGAGCAGATGAGCATCAGCTCGAGCCCAAGAGAAGTGAGGGGTTCTGGTTCTTCTGGGTGGCACTGAGCCTGGTCTGCCTGGAGATAGCATGACATTTTGTATCATTCCTGCCACCTGTGGCTATTCTTGCTGAGTCTACTTGAGAATAGACTCTACCCAAACACCCCTGACCCCTGATTCCCTGTGTCTCCTGGGTCTCAGGTCCAGCAGCTCCAGGCCTCAGTCGAACAACATGGTGACAGCCTGAAGAGCACCAAGAATGAGATTTCAGAGCTTAACAGGATGATCCAGAGGCTGCAGGCTGAGATCGAGAATGTCAAGAAGCAAGTATGTGTCACCTCTACCCGGCCTCGGTACAGGGCCAGGGGCCTGAGGCAGATGCCTCCACAGTAGACAAGCGGATAAGACATCAGCCCAGAAGATCCTGAGCTAGTCTGCGGGGGATTTGTAGCTCTTTGCATAAGTCATACCCAGATCTTTTCAGCAATATCCTAGTTAACATGACATGATAACCTCAGCAGATAAGTTTTCCTGGCTCTTTTTCATTGGTTTTGCTCATTTTATCTAATCAGTCTGGTGGGGGCATCGGTGGACCCTAGCTGGAGTGAATAAAATACATAAGAGTCAGGGAAGGTGGGGAGAAGGACAGACAGAATCCTGACATCCTAACCCAAGCAAAGCTGCTACAGGAGAGGGGACAGATTTAGAGGTCTTGACAGCAGGACCCTGGTGATTGCCTGTCCCGCGCCCCTGTCTGCAGTGCCAGACCCTGCAGGCATCCGTGGCTGGTGCAGAGCAGCGTGGGGAGGCGGCTCTGAAAGATGCCCACGGCAAGCGCACAGAGATGGAGGGCGCCCTGCAGAAGGCAAAGGAGGAGCTGGTCCGGATGCTGCAAGAGTACCAAGAGCTCATGAGTGTGAAGCTGGCCTTGGACATCGAGATCGCCACCTACCGCAAGCTGCTGGAGGGCGAGGAGTGCCGGTGAGGGGGGCTAAGGCAGGGTGGGAACAGGAGGAAGGGAGAGGGTCCAGAGCCATGGCCAGTCCGGGACACCTCTGCTGGACCACTTGCTTCTGTGCTGGTGTGTTATGAATCAGGACGGTGTTATGTAACAGGTTCACATTCAGGCCTCAAATCTGGCTGCTGAAGGATGGGAGGGTGCTTGATACCTGCTTGTTGAACCAAGTGTGGCTCCAGGTTTGCTGAGGTTCACTGCTCTTTCTGTTGCCCACAGAATGTCTGGAGAATGCCAGAGTGCCGTGAGCATCTGTAAGTACCATCTGCCCCCGCTGTGGCCATTTGTTCACCCTGGTTTGGGGTGAGATTCCTGGTTTCCAGCACTGTTGGAACGACCATGTCCTTGTCTTTCTCCCGCAGCTGTAGCTGGGGGTGCTGCCAGTGCAGGAGGCGTTGGTGGAGGGTTAGGAAGCTGCTCCGGATTTGGCCTGGGTTCTGGCTCCGGAAGTGGTTTTGGGTTTGGTGGTAGTGTTGGTGTCGGCGGTAGTTCCAGCAGCAAGATCATCTCTACCACCACCCTGGCCAAGAGATCCCACCGATAGAGGAGGTGAGGTCCCTGCAGCCGCCTGAGGCCAGCCTGGTCCATTCCTGGTGTCTCTGCTTCCTTCACCTCCACCTCCACCCTCCCTTCCTGGGGCTTATCTTACCAATGCCGCCTCAGTGCCAGGGCATGGACTCTGCTCTCTTGGAGTTTGGTAGCTTCTTCCTAATTTGGGCTTGCTGACCCAGCTGGCATGGGAGAGGTGTCAGCTGACTCTTCACCTCCCACGGACAGAGGAGAATCCAGCCAGGCGCTTCATCTCCAGAATTATTAGGGTCGCATATATCCCCACCCAGCCCAATGCCGCCTCCTACCAGATCCCGGATCTCCCTCTGCAGCAGGACCAAGCTCCTTCTCCATCACTTGGCGGCCTCTGACCCTGCAAGGTCAGGACAAGAGCCACTCAGTACCCTGTCCACCTCTTCTCCTTCTCTCTGTCCATCTTTGGGTGAATCTTCAATAAAAAGCTTTTGTCATTCACTTTGAGCAATCGTGTTTGTTCCTTGGGGAGAAGCCTCAAGAATTCAGGTGAAAGTGAAGGAGGCTGGGGCCTGAGGGGTCTGTCTGTCTGTCCAAATCAAGGTTATCAGCTAATTTCTCAGATCTCTACTTCTAAGTTGCCCAGATTATTAGGACAGAAGGGTCATGTGTGGAGCCTGAAGACTGCCTACAGAACAGGAGCACAGTCTCAAAGCAACCAACAGTTATCCAAAGATCGCGCATTGCAGGCAGTCAGGGTGGGGCCGTCTCAGTGCTGAGACCCAGGAGTATCTGGCGGGAAGGGGTGCAAGTCTGGAGGTGTGGGGTATAGGGCAGGTATGGGGACAGGCAGTCAGAGGTCTCCACTGAATATAGAACAAGAGGTCAGGGAGCTTATGCTCAGCGTCTAGCAAGTCCCTGTCTTCACGAAACTCCAGGCATGGGCTTTCCCACCAAGCCAGCAAGGCTTTTGGGAACTTGTTCGCAGAATCAACAAGGTCACGACTGTTGGATGGAGAAATGAAAACATGTTGCTCTCACAGAGCTTTCGTGCTGAGCTCACTTGCCCTTGTCCTCATGTGATTGTGTCCGAAGTTATGTCTAGTGGCTGTCCCTGAGTGGTGGGAGAGAGGGGGGTGTGAGGCAGGTCTTTGGGGGCACTGGAGGGTGTAGCTTCCTGTTTGGGGCCAGCCCTGGAGATTCCGGTTGGATATTCAGAGGTGGGGGTCTGGGTATAGCCTTTGTGGACATACTGTTTTTATACTGGACGGATTCCAAGATACCTGGAGCATCACAATCTTCCCTTCTTCGGAGGAAGTCCGCACAGCTCCCCTTGTGCAGTCTGACCTAAATCCCTCCTACTACGGTTGCAGACTGCACTCACTCCCCGGGCCGTCAGTTGGTGCCTCCCACCCTCGACTGCCATGGAGTGCATGCAGACTCCAATCCCTCCTCATGCTGCCTCCCACGGGCCCTTACTATGTGCAGAACAAAGGGCACGCCGTTTGCCCAAGGCTGGTCTCTGCCCATGGGGCCTTTGCCGCATGCAGGCAGGCTCAGGGCAGCAGGGCAGAGCAGCGAAATGTTAACCTCAGGGGTCTGCACTCCCAGGCAGGGGCCTCCTGCCAGAAGCAGCTGCTTCCTGCTCCCTGGGCTGGCCAGCTGGTCCTCCAAAAACTAATCTCCCCATAGACCCGGGGCTCACCCCGTGTGGCAGAGCAGGAAGTCTTTGACTTCTTTCCATCACTGCACCCCTCCCCTGGGAGAATGCTAAATCGGCTCTTTTCCGAGTTTCTGGGGTGGGGAGGAGGAGTCAAGGGTTGGAAGCAGGGGAGGGGCTTCTCAAGTTCACCCACCGGGAAGTTGTAGGTCGCGACGGGCCACGCCGAGAAGCCCAGAAGCCCAGAAGCCGGGCAGGTTACTGCCTTTTTTGTGCCCTCTGAGCGGGTGGAGTGCGGGAGCGGGGAGTAGCCAGCCTGAGTATCACTGTCGGGTCTCTCAGGGCCTCCTCAGTTGAATTTAATGACTTACACTCAAAGTTAGATGGTAGAAATAAAATTAAAGGTCCCTGCCATCCTGTCATTCTGAGCCTGATGGAAAAGACATAGAAACGTGTGATCACAGTACAGCGTGCTAAGACCTACAGACTGGTGTGCCAGGGGCTCTGGGCACAGAAGTGCACCCAAGCAGGGAATCAGAGAAGGCCTCCTGGAGGAAGTGACTCTGCCCTGAGTTGGAGCTGGTTAGGGAAAGAGGGAGGACGGGTGGGGGGATATTTTCCAGCTGGAGGGAGAGGCTCACGCAAAGAGTCAGAGACTTGAGAGCACATGGGCCCTTTATGGAACCTGGAACTGTTTGGCACAGGTGGAGAGCCAAGTAGGTGATGGGCAGGGGCAGTGAGAACTGAGTCTGAAGATCTTGGTGGATCTCAGATCTCAAAGCACCTTGATGCCAGGCTAGGAGTTTGAATCTGACCTTAACTTTGAAGGGCTATAGGCAGGGGAGTATCATAATCTAAGTTGTGTGTTGTAAACCTGCCGTGTGGAGAGTATGGGAATTTCAATTGACCTTAAGGCCGAATCCAACCATCAGTGAGATCAACTGTGTTTAAGGCAAATGAAGCAAGCCAATGAACGGATGGTTGAGTGGGAGGCAGGTGATAGGCCGGGCGAAGCTGGACAGGTACGTACCTCTGCCACACTCCCCAGGCAAAGGCACAGTCTGCCAGGCTGAGCTCGGCTCCTTGCTTTGACCCCTCTCCCCGTAGTTCCAGCAGCTGCAGCTGGCAGCTGGCTGGCCTGGGGATGACCTCAAACACACCAAGAACGAGATCTCAGAGCTGACCCGGCTCATCCAAAGGCTGCACTCGGAGATCGAGAGTGTGAAGAAGCCGGTGAAGGGGCTTTGGGGGTTCCTGGCTCAATCCCAAGGGAGGGGTGAACTGTCCATCATATACACTCCCCCATGCCCCTTCTCCTTCTCTGGGTCCTCCATCTCAGAAGCCCCTTCCTCAAATGGAGCCCCTGCTCTCATCGCCTGCACGTAGCTCCCACCTGAACTCTGGAACAATTGGAAGGGCCTTTTCAGAAAGCCAAGGGGCTGGGAATAACAAGCCCCCAGTCCCAGGTTGACAGGACTCTATCGCCATGCATGGGGTTTTGCTCTAGGAAGTGGAGCAGGACAGGGCTTGGTCCAACCACAGTAAGCACTTGGGGCGAGGGGCGGGAAGGGAGGCTCAGGCTGCCTTAGAACTGAGGGGGCAATGCCACCTCCTGGCCCTCAGTGCTCCAGCCTGGCGATGGCCACTGCTGACGCCGAGCAGTGGGGCAACTGCGCCCTGACGGACGCTTGAGCTAAGCTGGATGAGCTGGAGGCCACCCTGCTCCAGGTCAAGGAGGAGCTGGCCCGGATGATGCATGAGTACCAGGAACTTATGAGCACCAAGCTGGCCCTGGACATCGAGATCGCCACCTACCGCAAGCTGCTGGAGGGTGAGGAGTGCCAGTGGGTGATGGGAGGGGTCTTAGAATGTTCGGGCTGGAAGGACTTTTGGAATCCTCTGACTCAGTTTCCCAGATGGGGGGGGCAGGCTGCTGGAGGGGCTGGAGATGCTTTTTTAGGTCACCCACAAACGTAGCCTTATACAGAATCTGGTCAGATAATAAGATGATGATTTCCTTTGGGGTTCTCTTTCCAGTCTTCAGACTGTGATGGGGAGAAAGTTTCAGTGTAGTGCTGTTGTATCTTTAACACTGCTGCTCTGACACTTGCAAATGTCCCAGTTAGTGAAGAGATGGTAGATCTCAGCTTCACAGTCTCTGGGCAGACAAAAATATCTAGCCAAAATTTAAAAAAATTGTTTCATTCATTATATTATTTTTACTGCTAGTGTTTTTGTCTTTTTTGGTCCAGCAATACTGGTTTTCTGTTTACCCTGGTGATATAAGACTTCCTTTTAAGAGAAATGCATTTTTTATTATAAAAGGCAGGATCAATGGAAAATACTAAATATATAAGAGTATGAGTTATACGTGGTCGTAGCAACAATTGGAAGGGTGGTACCTGAAGCATTGACATTTGAAAAACCCTGTTCTAACCTTGCACCATTTTATAAATGAGACCTAGAGAGGAGAAGTTATTGGTCCTAAAATCATACAGTTGGTTCCTTAGCGGCAACTCCTGATGCTAGCGTTTCTACACGTGTATTTATTCAGGCAGTAGCCCCACAGGGATGAAGAAATGGGCTGAAGAGAAGCATGGCAGGAGGGCCTCTGGGAGGTGGTGTTGCCATGGCTGGGGGGGGCGCTCCAGGGTTGAAATTCGCACATCTCTGAAGGGGAAAGAGCAGATGAGGAGGGAAAGAGAGGTGATTAGAGTCACACAGGTACACTTCATGCCACCTGGCCAGCTAGAGGGCTTGTGGAGGCTGCAGTAGCCTGGCTGATGATTCCAGGCTGGGGTGAGCGTAACTTGGATTCCATGTAAAGGAGATTTACCTGTGCTTGTCTCCCTGTGCAGGATGTCTGGGGAATATACCAATTCTGTGAGCATATGTGAGTATTTCATTCCCTGAAAGAGTATTTTTAGCCCATTAATGAACACAAAGTAAGCAGTCCCCTACCACCAGGACCCCCTGGAAGAGCCTGGGCTCTGCCTGGTAGAGCATCATTGTCCTAATCGCCTCCTTTGATGAGACCTTCGGCCTCTTCCTCTGTGGCGTCAGCTTCCCATCACATTCTGACATTTCACACTGACCCCTTCCCCAGAAACCTCACCCATGCTAGGATGAGACTCTCAGTCCTACCCTCTTGTGTCACTCCCATCCCGGCTTTCCTTCATGACGGAAGCTGTGAGTAGGAAGAGGGGCACCTCCTCAATCAGACTGGGACCTGCGCACGGAAACACTGCGTGAGCCGGCAAAAACTCCCCTGGGATGAGCAATCAGGAACTGCTTTGAAAAAAATTAAGGATGTCTCCTTGAGTTAAATGTAAGACTTTTTGGCTTATGCGATACTTGGGCATCATCTGTTCTTTGGGGGAAGCCCCTGCTACTAGAATGAGGAGGCTCTGGGTTTGGGGGTCCCGCGGCATCTGGGCTGATTCTCCCAGTGCTTGAGCTGCCCAGGAATTGAGCATATATCACTAAACTCAAGTCCACTGTTGATGTGGAGTGTTTGTGTAAGAGGGACACATTAAAGCTAGTTGGGGCTGGGAGGTTGGAGAGGACTTCGGGTCAGCCCTGGCCTGGGACACACCCTTATCATCCCTCCCTCTGTCCTCCACAGCGGTCATCAGCAGCTCCATGGCCAGGACCGCAGGCGCAGGAGTCGGCTTTGGGTTCAGTGGTGCCAACACCTATGACTATTGGCCCAGCTCTGTCGGCAGGGGCTATGGCATCCTGTCTGGGGGCTGTGTCACTGGCAGTGGGAATTGCAGCCCCCGCGGGTGGCCAAAACTAGGCTGGGGAGTGCACGTGAATTTAAGGATTGCTGGGGAAGCCCCCAGCTCTGAGCTTACCCACCAAGAAAACCACAAAATAAAGTGAAAGACAGCTGTCCAGACATCTTGCTCTGGTTTCTCCTGGACTCCCTGCTCCAGGAAATTCCTCCATCACATTTGTCATCATCCCTTCCTTGCTTTTCTTCTCCACTGACATGTCCTCTCTTGCAACTCTCTGCCTTAGTCCTTCTTAATTAAGAATAGGGATTCTAGCCCATCTTTCTGCTTTCACACCAAGAGGCCTCTTAACCCAGCCTCCCCTTCCTGCTGCATTGCCCAGGATAAAGACTTGACCCTTTCTCTGGCTGCATGCCCCCTTGCAGATGAAGGTTTTCTCTAAAGGGCATCCCAGGCCTCCTGTTGCTCCTTCCATGCCCCAGCTTAGGTAGTTATCCAGCCATATGCTCCATGGGTACAGGAGATTACAGGTCCACTGATAGACCTGCAAGGACTGTATCTTGCTAGAGCAACGTCAGCTCTGGGGAAACACCTGGTTATTTGTTGTATCTTGCATGGTCCCTGCAGACTATAGCTGGGAGCACCCCTGCAGACTGATCCCATCAATGAAGGGATCTGTGTTCTCAGCATGTACATTTTTGTCCTGGTTCAGGCCTCTGTCCCTGCTTCCTCGTCTCACCAATAAACTTATACAACTCATGCAGGCCCAGGATGCTTTTCTCTCCTAAGGGAATCCTCATCTTAGGCCAAGTCTCTCCTGTATGTAGAGGTCAATGACCTGGAGCCCAGGGCATCTGAGGCGCATCTCTCTTCCATAGAGACCCGAAGTATCCTTTGATCTGAGTGAAAGACATCCTTGCACGGATGGCAGGACCCCACCATCACCTCCGCTGGATTTTGTGATACTCAGGATTCATCTCTGTCTCCCATCCCCAGCAGATGCATCTTTTTTTTTTTTTTTTTTTTTTTTTTTTTTTTTTTTTTTTTTGT
>NW_020837952.1:4243967-4269486 GCF_003676395.1 Aethalodelphis obliquidens | reverse complement strand
TGCGGTACGCGGGCCTCTCACTGTTGTGGCCTCTCCCGTTGTGGAGCGCAGGCTCCGGACATGCAGACTCAGCGGCCATGGCTCACGGGCCCAGCCACACTGTAGCATGTGGGATCTTCCCGGACCAGGGCACGAACCCGTGTCCCCTGCATCGGCAGGCGGACTCTCAACCACTGTGCCACCAGGGAAGCCCCAGATGCACCTTTGAAGTCATGCTTTTCTCAGATGAATGCACCGGTGAATGGAAAACCTTTGAGAACGTTCAGATTCTCAGCAGAGAGAGGGAGTCAACATTTGTCTTGTGGCAAAATTTAAAACTGGCCAAGAGGCAGCAGAAGGCCAGTTCCAGAAAACCTGGGGCTCGAGTTATAGCTGTTCCTTGTTCTCTGGGAAAAGGTCAAAGGTAGATTCTGTTTCAAGTAATGAGCCATGTTCTCTTGGTGCCTGGGGAAGGTTCACTGGGTTGAACATGGTTGTGGATGTATATGTACGAGTTGTGTTTTAAGCATGGGGGGCATCTCTGTTACACGCCACTCAGCTTCCAAACACTCTTGTGCTCAGAGCCTTCTTTTTTTTGGCTGCGTTGAGTCTTCATTGCTGTGCGCAGGATTTCTCTAGTTGCGACGACCAGGGGCTACCCTTTGCTGTGGTGTGTGGGCTTCTCATTGTGGTGGCTTCTCTTGTTGTGAAGCACGGGCTCTAGGCGTGCGGGCTTCAGTAGTTGTGGCTCACGGACTTAGTTGCCCTGTGGCATGTAGGATCTTCCCGGACCAGGGATTGAACCTGTTTCCCCTGCATTGGCAGGCAGATTCTCAAACATTCTCAAACATTGCACCACCAGGAAAGTCCCTCAGATGTACGTTTGAGACCTTTCTCATAGGTCTCTAGGCCATGACTATGCTGGCAGGATATGACAGGAAGCAAAAAGCAAGTGAGAGGCCAGCACACATTGAGGCTGGGGCTCACAGGTGCATCTGAACAGGGTCACTGTGGGTCCAGAGTCCTACAGTTCAAGTCAATAGCCTTGAATTCAGACCCAGTCCCTGTGACTAAGTGGTGATCATGAGTGAAGCTCTCAACCCTTTTGAGCATCATTTCTTTAGCTATAAAATAAGCAGAATTAACCCCCAGCTTGCTGTTAGGCTATGAGACAGCATGAAGATGTTCTGTGCAATTCCTGGTACAAAGTTCATGCTTAATAAATGTTAAATGGAAACAGAATCTTGTTCTTAATCTTTGTGGTTCAAAAACAAAATTAGCTCACTGAAAGGGGTGTTTAGCTGCTAGTAAAGCAATTCACAAAATCTAAGCTTTAAAGAAACCATCTTATAAACTACATGCAGTTTATTTATTGCCCAAAGGAGAACTGGCTGGCCAAATAACTAGTCTCAGGGAAGACACTCTTGGGGCCAGTAAAGAAATGGTGGTCAACTCAAGGAATATTTAGTAAGTAGCTATCATGTGCCTGGCATGAGTTAGTGTTCGGGATAGTGATATGGAAACGGGTCCATGCTCTTAATGGAGACATAATCACAAAAAATGTAACTATAACACAGGTGAGATATTGGCAACACAAGAAATGACAGTCAGCACAGAGGAGAGTGGGGAACTTCAGGGAGGTCAGGGAAGGCTGGCAGAGGAGGCAACATGTGCAGAGTTTCGAGAGGATGGAGTTTACTAGGCAGTCAAGAGGAGGGAGTGGGCATGGTACCCAGAGGCACTAGCATGGTGTAAGTAGGTCATGGTTGCTGGAGTGTGAAGAGGAAGGCTGAGGAAGTTCTGCAGGTGGAGATGGAGGGGGCAGTGGCACCTGAAGCTGGGAAGGTTGGCAGCAGCCACATCAGAGGGGCCCTTTCAAGTCTGCTAAGGAGCTGGGATTTCATGCTGTAGAGCTCGTGGGAGAAGCCTACACATTGGATGTCGGATGGACCCAACTGGAGTCCTCCTCTGCCACTCAGTGTGACTTAGGCAAGCTACTTCTGCTCGATGACCCTCAGTTTCTTCATCTGTAAAAAGGAGTTAATAATAGTATTCCCTAAAGAAATTGCCATGAGAATTACATTTAATTAGAGAATGTAGGAGAATTATTTAATTTAGTGACTGGCACATAGTACGTACTCAATAAATGGCTGCTATTAAACATTGTTAATATTATAGCTCTCTTTTTTTTTAAGCATCTTTATTGGAGTATAATTGCTTTACAATGTTGTGTTAGTTTCTGCTGTATAACAAAGTAAATCAGCTATATGCATACATATATCCCCATATCCCCTCCCTCTTGCATCTCCCTCCTGCCCTCCCAATCCCACCCTCTAGGTGGTCACAAAGCACCGAGCTGATCTCCCTGTGTCATGCAACTGCTCCCCACTAGCTATCTATTTTACATTTGGTAGTGTACATATGTCAGTGCTACTCTCTCACTTCATCCCAGCTTACCCTTCCCCCTGCCCGTGTCCTCAAGTCCATTCTCTACCTCTGTGTCTTTATTCCTGTCCTGCCCCTAGGTTCATTATAACTTTTTTTTTTTAAGATTCCATATATATGTGTTAGCATACGGTATTTGTTTTTCTCTTTCTGACTTACTTCACTCTGTATGACAGACTCTAGGTCAACCACCTCACTACAAATAACTCAATTCTGTTTCTTTTATGGCTGAGTAATATTCCATTGTATATATGTGCCACATCTTCTTTATCCATTCATCTGTCGATGGACACTTAGGTTGTTTCTATGTCCTGGCTATTGTAAATAGTGCTGCAGTGAGCATTGTGGTACATGTCTATTTTTGAATTATGGTTTTCTCAGGATATATGCCCAGTAGTGGGATTGCTGGGTCATACGGTAGTTCTATTTTTAGTCTTTTAAGGAACCTCCATACTATTCACCATAGTGGCTGTATCAATTTACATTCCCGCCAACAGTGCAAGAGGGTTCCGTTTTCTCCACACCCTCTCCAGCATTTATTGGTTGTAGATTTTTTGATGATGGCTATTCTGACTAATGTGAGGTGATACCTCATTGTAGTTTTGATTTGCATTTTTCTAATGATTAGTGATGTTGAGCATCATTTCATGTGCCTCTTGGCCATCTCTATGTCTTCCTTGGTGAAATGTCTATTTAGGTCTTCTGCCCATTTTTAAACTGGATTGTTTGTTTTTTGATACTGAGCTCCATGAGCTGTTTGTATATTTTGGAGATTAATCCTTTGTCTGTTGTTTCATTTGCAAATATTTTCTCCCATTCTGAGGATTGTCTTTTTGTCTTGTTTATGGTTTCCTTTGCTGTGCAAAAGCTTTTAAGTTTAATTAAGTCCAACTTGTTTAGTTTTGTTTTTATTTCTGTTACTCTAAGAGGTGGGTCAGAAAAGATCTTGCTGTGATTTATGTCAAAGAGTGTTTTACCTATGTTTTCTAAGAGTTTTATAGTGTCTGGCCTTACATTTAAGTCTTTAATCCATTTGGAGTTTATTTTTGTGTATGGTGTTAGGTTGTGTTCTAATTTCAGTCTTTTACATGTAGCGGTCCAATTTTCCCAGCACCACTTATTGAAGAGGCTGTCTTTTCTCCATTGTATATTCTTGCCTTCGTTATCAAAGATAAGGTGACCATATGTGTGTGGGTTTATCTCTGGGCTTTCTATCTATATTTCTGTTTTTGTGCCACTACCATACTGTCTTGATTACTGTAACTTTGTGGTATAGTTTGAAGTTGGGAAGCGTGATTCCTCCAACTCCATTTTTCTTTCTCAAGATTGCTTTGGCTATTTGGGGTCTTTTGTGTTTCCATACGAATTATAAATTTTTTTGTTCTAATTCTGTGAAGAATGCCATTGGTAATTTGATAGGGATTGCATTGAATCTGTAGATTGCTTTGGGTAGTATAGTCATTTTCACAATATTGATTGTTCCAATCCAAGAACATGGTATATTTCTCAATCTGTTTATGTCATCTTTGATTTCTTTCATCAGTGTCTTATAGTTTTCGGAGTACAAGTCTTTCAACTCCTTAGGCAGGTTTAGTCCTAGGTATTTTATTCTTTTTGTTGTGATGGTAAATGTGAGTGTTTCATTAATTTCTCTTTCTGATTTTTTGTTGTTGATGTATAGGAATGCCAGAGATTTCTGTGCAGTAATTTTGTATCCTGCAAACTTACCAAATTCATTGATTAGTTCTAGTAGTTTTCTGGTAGCACCTTTAGGATTTTCTATGTATAGTATCATGTCATCGGCAAACAGTGACAGTTTTACTTCTTCTTTTCCAATTTGTATTCTTTTTATTTCTTTTTCTTCTCTGATTGCGGTGGCTAGGATTTCCAAAACTATGTTGAATAAGAGTGGTGAGAGTGAACATCCTTGTCTTGTTCCTGATCTTGGTGGAAATGCTTTCAGTTTTTCACCATTGAGAATGATGTTTGCTGTGGGTTTGTCGTATATGGCCTTTATTATGTTGAGGTAGGTTCCCTCTATGCCCATTTTCTGGAGAGTTTTTATCATAAATGGGTGTTGAATTTTGTCAAAAGCTTTTCCTGAATCTATTGAGATGATCATATGGTTTTTATTCGTTAATTTGTTAATATGGTGTATCACATTGATTGCTTTCTTATACTGAAGAATCCTTGCATCCCTGGGATAAACCCCACTTGATCGTGGTGTATGATCCTTTCAATGTGCTGTTGGATTCTGTTTGCTATATTTTGTTGAGGATTTTTGCATCTATATTCATCAATGATATTGGTCCATAATTTTCTTTTTTTGTGATATCTTTTTCTGCTTTTGGTATCAGGGTGATGGTGGCTTTGTAGAATGAATTTGGGAGTGTTTCTCCCTCTGTAATTTTTTGGAAGAGTTTGAGAAGGATCAGTATTAGCTCTTCTCTAAATGTTTGATAGAATTCACCTGTGAAGCCATCTGGTCCTGAACTTTTGTTTGTTGTAAGATTTTTAATTACAATTTCAATTTCATTACTTGTGATATGTCTGTTTATATTTTCTAATTCTTCCTGGTTCAGTCTTGGAACATTGTACCTTTCCAAGAATTTGTCCATTTCTTCGTGGTTGTCCATTTTATTGGCATATAGTTGTTTGTCATAGTCTCTTATAATCCTTTGTATTTCTGCAGTGTCAGTTGTGATTTTTCCTTTTTCATTTCTAATTTTATTGATTTGTGTCCTCTCCCTTTTTTTCTTGATGAGTCTGGCTAAGGGTTTATCAATTTTGTTTATCTTCTCAAAGAACGAGCTTTTACTTTTATTAATCTTTGCTGTTGTTTCCTTTGTTTCTATTTCATTTATTTCTGCTCTGATCTTTATGATTTCTTTCCTTCTACTGACTTTGGGTTTTCTTTGTTCTCCTTTCTGTAGTTTTTCTTTTTTTTTTTTTATACATAAGTTAACCCATTTAATGGACTTCCCTGGTGGCGCAGTTGTTGAGAGTCCGCCTGCCGATGCAGGGGACACGGGTTCGTGCCCCGGTCCGGGAAGATCCCACGTGCCGCGGAGCAGCTGGGCCCGTGAGCCATGGCCGCTGAGCCTGCGCGTCCGGAGCCTGTGCTCGGCAACGGGAGAGGCCACAACAGTGAGAGGCCCGCGTACCGCTAAAAAAAAAAAAAAAAAAAGGATATTTTTATTTTAGCCATTCTAACAGGTTGTATAATGGTATCTTGTGGCTTTACTTTCCATTTCGCTGATGGCTAATCATGATGAACAACTTTTTATGTGCTCATTTGTCACCCATATATTTTCTTTGGTTAAACATTTGTTCAATCCTTTAAAAAACAAAAAAACCAAAAACCCAAAGGCAGCTGTGGCAGTGAGTTCAAGGATCCCGCTGCCAGAAACCTCAGGCTGCAGGTGTGCAAGCAAAAAGGCCTCGAGATGAAGGGCAAGTGAAGGCTGGCTCTGTGAGCAGAAAGCTGCAGACCTCATCCATCTCCTCCCTGTGTCCTCATCTCCTCCCGCAGGTTCCCTTTGCAAGTCAGGAACTGCTTCCTCCGGAACCACAATCCCAGCCCATCCCCCCTCCCTGTTGTCCTCAGCAGGGCAATGCTCTGATGCAGGAAGTCCAGCCACGGACTCGCTCGGTGACCCTCTCCTTGGTCACCTTTCACTGGGTCACTGCCCCAAATGCAGAGATAACACACATATCCAGGATGCTTCCCTACGACCAGGGGAAAGCTCATCTGTCCCTGTGCCTTTCTGGGCCTTCACAGCCAAGGAGCTCTCATTGTCCTCTTATTGGGATTGTGTCCAGGTCTCTGCTTCCCCCACAATAAACGATTGATATCATTTGATTCTGAGTGTTGAATATGTTGCCCGGGATGTCGACATCTGAGTTGCCCTGAACAGTTTTGCTCGGTCCAGCTCTTTCTTCCTTCTGGGTCCCTGCGCTGACATGGATCTTTGCCGTCTGGTCCTGGCCAGGTAGGCTTTGTGTGAGAGGTGCTCCGTATAAACAGCAGAGATTTGTTACTGATGCGCCTCTGGGCAGGCTTGGGGCTTCCAGTGCACTGGGGTACCTATTGCACACAATGGACCTGCCAGATGGGCACAGTCACCACCCCCCGACCGTTATAGAGAGGCTCAGGCCTCTGTGATCAAGGAACCAAATCACCCCCAGACTGTCAGGTGTTCGAGCTTCAGCGCGGCTTCCTGCTGCACTTCTCAAAAGCTTCCACAAGGCTTCCCTGGTGGTGCAGTTGTTGAGAGTCTGCCTGCCGATGCAGGGGACGTGGGTTCGTGCCCCGGTCCGGGAGGATCCAACATGCCGCGGAGCGGCTGGGCCCGTGAGCCATGGCCGCTGAGCCTGCACATCCGTAGCCTGTGCTCCGCAGCGGGAGAGGCCACAACAGTGAGAGGCCCGTGTACCGCAAAAAAAAAAAAAAAAAAAAAAAGCTCCCACAGCGTCACCCGCAACTGCCTCTTGTTGCCAGAGAGTCACTCCTTCTTTCCTCCTCACTCCTGCCAACCCACCCCCAGTCCTACTCCCCCACTCCAGCCTTGCTTTCCTCTTCTTCCAGCCGATTCTTTTCCACCCTCACATTTGAGGCCAGCATGCCCACTTGCTTACAGATGCATCTGTATCTACAGTGTCCGCAAAGCAGTGGCTCACTAGACAGAGCTTCGGTGAACCCGGCATTGTCAGGCACCGGGAATTGTGGAGTCAGCAAACGGGTGCACAGAGCCTGTCCTCAGAGAGCTCACAGTCTGGTGGGGAGAATAAAAATCAGCAACTAACAAACGCAGGATATGTTGTCAGGCAGTGATGACTGCTGTGAAGAAAAATTAAGTGGAATAAGAAGGGTGCCCTTTGAAGCACATGTGTGTTTCTGTTAGTGTTCTCTCAGAAGCAGCACAGTCGCCTTGATCAAGGTGCGGAAGGGCAGAGTCCTCCAGGGTGAGGCCACCTTCCGAGGATGAGTGTCAGTCGAGGGTGACTTTCAGGATGCCCATGACCCCTTCTCCTCCCTGTCATTCCCCAGCCTCACACTCCAGTCTTTCTTCCCAGAGGCCAGGACTCTTCACACCCCAGGACCATGGCAAATCTGACTTCCAATCTTGATGCCCATGACCCATTTCCTGAAAGCCCACTCATCCTTCGTGGCTCAGCTGAAATGCCACCTCCCATGGACATGCGTTTTCTGTTCCCTCCAGGTGGACTCCATCAAGTCATCAAGCATTAAATGAGAAGGAACATTAGAGCTGGTGGCAACAATTCCCCTGGTACCCCCACTATATAGGTCAGCAAATGGAGGCCTGGATGTCTAAGTGCTCTGCCCATGTTCACAGTGCTGGTGAGCAGCAGGTTGGGGACCGGAGCCCTGCACATCCACAGCACTGTTCCCGAACCCGTATTACAGTTGTTGCTTTATTTTCCTGGTGTCACGTTAGCTGCGCACATGTCTGTCCCCTCCCCCCACCACTCACAACCCCGTGTTCTGTTCCGGGGCCCTCAGTCTGGCTCACGGTTGGCACTCAATGTAACATTTGCCACAGATATGCATGGCTCAGTCTCACCGACCCTCACTGGGGAGAACGAGCTCATGGAACACACATGTGTCCTGATGAGTTGGCGTGCAAGTGATGAAACACATTTGTGTTAATAAATTTGTGCTTTACATGCATCCACATGTAGGCAGTTTATAGAATTTATCAACCAAACGGAGACACCTTTATTCTGGACACATGCTAAGCTGGATCTGCAGACAGCAGGCATAAGCCAGGACTCTGTCAGGCACATGCTGTCGTAGGTCTAGTGTCCTGGCTGAGTGTCATATGCCTGGCTTCAAATCCTGGCTCTTCTAATGGCTAGTTGTGACTGGCTGCAAGATCCTGCCCTTACAAAATAGGGTCGATACAAGCTGGCCTTGACTGAGTGCTTTCTATGTGCCAGGTACTTCTCTCAGTACTTTATGTCTGGCAACGATGAATTCTCCCAACAACCTGGTAGGTATAGTTGTTATAAGGTGCAATTCTAATAATACAGATCTCACTCGTGAAGATATTGAGACTCAAAAGGGTAAAATAACCCACCCAACGTCCCACAGTTAGTAAGTGGCAGAGTTGGGAGTTGACCCACAGTCCAATCCCAGAGTCCATGCTTCCAGGCACGATACCTCCTTACCTGTCAAAGTTCTCACCGTAGAGAAGAGTTGAGAATATGAAAAGGGATAATGGAAGTAATACAGTGCCTGGAATATAATTTGCAGCCAATAGATGTTAGTTGTTATTATAATAATTACTATTAATGCATGTTCTTTGGGCCTTTTGTGTTTTGCCAGCTGTGCACTGGTTCCTGAGCAGTCAGTTCACAGCAGGACTGTGCCCGGAGACCTGGCTCAGGCGGGTTAAATGCAGGGCCAGGGCGAACACTGGCTCTCTTCACTGACACACGGTCCCATTCAGTCACCAACTGCTAATTTGCAAGCAGGAAGAGTAACTCCTCGGTGCCAGTATTTTTTTTTTTTTTTTTTTTTTTTGCGGTACGCGGGCCTCTCACTGTTGTGGCCTCTCCCGTTGCGGAGCACAGGCTCCGGACGCGCAGGCTCAGCGGCCATGGCTCATGGGCCCAGCCGCTCCGCGCCATGTGGGATCTTCCCGGACCGGGGCGCGAACCCGCGTCCCCTGCATCGGCAGGCGGACTCTCAACCACTGCGCCACCGGGGAAGCCCCTGTGCTGGTATTTTTGTGCATACACTGCCCTCTGCCATCAGCCCCGGGTACTGCACCTTCTAGCCCAGTGCCTTTGGAGGAAAGGCTCTTCCCTAAAACGGAGAGGGTGTGGGATGATTTTGGACAGGCTCTGTGCCCACCGTGGAGCTGCCAGCTGGAGGAGATGCTGTTTCGCTCCCTGGCGTGCCCAGGCTGGCCCAGCCTCCTTGTTGCCCAGGCCCTGGCTTCTGTCTCCCCTCCCTCTCCTTTCCCATCTCTCCTCTCACAGGATTGGGGGTTAGGAACTGTGGTAGTGCTGGCATTGCTGCAGCCCAAACCCCTTTCAGGACCTTCCTTGACAGGCACCTGAAAATCTTGGTGCTAGTCAGGAAGTCCGGGGAGTGAGAGCCCCCGTCCCTCAGCAATACTGTCCTCTAGACTCACCTGCACTGCTGGTAAGCTCCTGCACTGGCTGCAAGGGGGACCCTCTGAGATCTCAATACCACACCCCGCCCCTGCCCCAGTGCAGTAGATGATCTGGGCATGGAGGCACTGGTGAGACACAGGCAAGGGGCTACAGAGGAAGGAAGGGATCAGAGCTGAACACAGACAGCCTGGGAAGGCTTCCTATAGAAGGTGAAGGGGACACGACTTGTTGGAGAACGGGAGTGTCTTAAGACGTTTTAGGTCTCATCTGGCAGCTGCTCTGAGGTTTGAGCTTCCCTTTGCCAGCTGCCTCTATTTCCCTCCCAGGGCCTCCACCACTCCTGCCATCTCAGGGCGACACCACTTGTAGGACTAACCCTCCATCCCTCAGCCCTTAGACTCACATCCGGCAAGTGCTGCACAGACCAGAGAGGCGCTGAGGGTCTCTCCTCTCCTGCACGCCAATTTCCACCGCCCTGGCCCTCCCTCCCTGCTTGGTGCACTTCCACACCACAGCCCCTTGTATATTTGGTCCCTCTTCGAGCATGCATAGACACGTGCTCATTGGCTCACAGATTCAAGTCTACGGAAGATACTCAAAATACTTAACTGGTATAATCAGGCACCAACTCATCAAAGTAGTTGTCAGCCACAGACAACCGAGACAGCCATGCCAGTCCCTGGGCACCATTCTGCTTAAGTTCGTGTTCACGACCACTCGCATGTAGATGTGGACCCCCACGTGGCCTCTGACACATATGGGAGAACATCTTTCAGCTGGTGAGCAGTGCTCACAATTCATATCATGATCCCGAGCCTGGGTCCAAGGAGCAGAGAGCATCACCTGGCCTCGGAGGGAACTGTTAGGCTGGAGGAATGCACACAGCCCTTAGGCAATAGGGTTGTGTGAAGAAAGGTGCAGCTGACCCAGGGAGGGCTTGGGGGAGGTTTCTTAGAGGAGGGGTGTCTTGGTTTGTCTTATAGGATAGGACAAGCCTGCCCTGGTGGGCAGGAGGCTGGAAGAACAGCCCAGAGCATGTCATCAGGGAAAAGCATGATGCATGTGAGAAACATGCAATCATCTCATAAGCACACCTACCCAAGTCCCGAAGTTACAATTGTCTTCAAAAGAGTAAAGCAGGCTGAGAAGGGGAGCGGTGGGGAGGGGGGGGTCAGTTTCGCTGCCTAGAGAGTCTGGGACAGGAAGAAGAGTGAGGGAAAAGTGAGTGCTGGTGAGCTCAGTGTTTCACACCGTGCAGGCACCTGCACTGGACGTTTACACATGAGAAAGCCAGGACAGTGTAGAGGCTATGAGCACAGATGGTAGCCAGGCTGCCTGGGCTGAACCCTGGCTCAAATCCTGGCTCAGCTACTCACTAGCTGTGCAACCACCAGTAAGTTACTTAACTTCCTGGTGCCTCAGTACCTTCATCTGTAAAATGGGGATAACAACAGTACCTGCCTCACAGGGCCGCTGTGAGCATTAAATGAGTTAATATATGTGTAGTGCTTAGAGCAGTGCCCAGCAGAGCTCACACTGTGTGTTAGCTATTATCATTACCATCATCATTATTATTTACAAGGTGCCTCCCATACACCTCTGGGAGTAGGTGGAGCAGGTATTAGCACCCCCCTTTTTAGGGATGCGGAAACATAGGCTTAGGAAGTTGGGAGACCTGCCCGTGGTCACATGGCAGGACCAAGACCTGGGTCCTCAGAGTCCTGAGTCCACACACTTCACCAGAGGCTTGGGGTGGGGCTGGAGGAAGGAGATGGCTAGCAAAACTCAAAGGAGATGGTCCCGGCCACGGAGCTGAGCAAGGAGGAAGCGAGGGGGATGGGGCTGCCCAGGAAGGCACCTCTCTGGTAGCCAAACAGCAGGATGGGAGCAGAGCTGAGTGTCTGGCAGGACAGTCCTCCTTGGACTTTATATCCCAGCTCCTCTGGGGTGAGCTCACCTTCAGCTTTGCCAGCTGCAAACCTGCTGAACAGCTGTCCTGCCCCCAGATGTGTGGCTCTGATTGTGGCCAAGTCCCCCAGGGACTGTGCTCCAACCAGCTAGCATGGGGCTGTGTAGTCTTTCCCGAGAGAAGGTAGGTCAATCTCTACTGGCAGAGGCTTGTCAGGGTTACTGGCAGGAGCTCCAAAGAGAAGACAGACCCTTGCTTCTTACTCCTGAAGGCCAGCTTGGTGCTATTGCTAAGCCTGGGTCCATGCAGGCTGTGCACAGGGAAAGCCAGTGAGAGGGAGTCTGCCCCTGATTGGTCGGGGAAGCTGTCCTCCTCCCATCAATTTTAAGCTGATTTCTCCGCTAGTCATTTGACAGGTGGATTGGGAGCATCAGTGTGTGGTCATTCACAGGCGGCTTGGCCACGGGCATTAGTTTTGGTGGGCTAAGGACTCTCTTGAGAAGCAGAAGAGTGTGGTGGGGAAGAGGTCTCCACAGCGTTGTGAAGTCAGACCTGGCTTCCACCTTGGCCCCATCACTTACCAGCTGTGTGACTTTGTGTGGCTAAGCTAGCTATGTGGACACATGGAGAGTCATTCATCCTGTCTACGCCTCTGTTTCTTCATCTCTACAATGGAGTTACTAACCTACCTCTTGGGGTCATTGAAGGATTCACGAAAGAAAATGCATGTGGAGATGTTGGCACGATGCCTGGCACATACTAAGTGCTCCCCAAATGGCGGTTATTGTTATTGTCATTTTTATCTCTGAGAGCTAGGGTAGGGGTGTTGAGAAGGAGAAGAATCAAAGGTCTGGAAGAGGCCTCAAGGGATCATCCAGTCCAGATAGGCCCTGACTTTCCATAGATAAGAAATGATTGCTCCCATTTTGCGGGTCGGCATAAGCATGGAAGGAATGCCGTGCCCAAGATCATCTCCAGGGTAGGGAAGGTGAGGATGGATGACCAGCCTCCTGCCTCCAGACCTAGTACTGGGGACTGGAGGGCTATGCTGGCCACATGACAGTGAGGCACTAAGGACAAGTCAGCCCAGGACAAATCCTATGTTGTGATGGTCAGTGGCCATCAAAGTCTCACCTCCCCACAGCTCTGGACCCTGGCTCGAAGGATTCCCTGCTGCCTCTGCTCTCTTCAGGGGCTGGCACCTTCTCTGTGGCTTCTTACCTCTAAGCCTTTTACCTCTAGGGGATCAAAGTGTTCTGAAATTTGAGGTCTGGGGGGATGGGAGTGGACTGACTTTTGGCTGGGCTGATCAAACCTCATTAAGGAGTAAAGTCTGGAGACATGGAGAGAAAGACAAACATGAAGACAGTCACCTCTGTGAAAAATGTGGTCTGCCTGGGGTGAGAGGGAAACAGGCTCAAAAGCCTGGAGGGTTCCTAAATAATTTTATTCTCTAGAGGAGTATAATCCCATAACCCCAGGCAGCCGGAGAAGATGGGTGCATCCTATCGGTCATCCAGATGTGGAGTTCAGATGTGTATTGTGTTGTCCTGGGTGTAGGGTTTTCTCTTTGGTCAATGCTTAGTCTTATGAGTAGACATGAAAAAGTCAGGACTGGTTAAACCAAACCAAATGCTGGAAGATCTGCTGGACGCAAGCTGTTTGGTGACCAATCCCATCTCAACACTGAATACCAGACAGTTTTCTAATGTCCTGTGCTTCTGACTTTAAGGGACACAACCTTGTTTAAACAGTAGCTGCACTCATGTACGATTAAGGGAAGTCACGTTAAAGAAAAGTCCCAAACCAAACAAGAGAGGTGTATGCAGACCCACCAGCTCTGGTCAGTTTCCCGGCCCAGTGAGGACACAGTGGCGTGGGGAGCTCCGTCTGCCCATCTGGCTCCGTAAGCCATGCTTGCTCTAGGGAAGATGGTTCTGAGGAGCAGGACAAAGGGAGGAGGAGGAGGCATGAGCAGAGATGCAGTTGGGGGCTGATGCAGGAATTTAGAACACCCAGAAGTCCTTGGTCCATTGAGCCTCACTGAGCTTGAGATGTTAGAAAATGAAGAGCAGACTCCCTTCTTTAGAGTGGTCAACCTTTTCAAAGATGAACCCTGCCTGACTCTGTTCCAGTACTTTCAAGCTCACCCCTGCCCTGGGCTGGTTTGGCCACAGCGGGTTCAGAGCGATCTGATGCATGGGTTATGGGGACACATATCTGTGTTCAGTTCTGGGCTCTGCCACTTATTAAACTATTGGACCTTGGAAAGAAGCCCAACTTCTCTATGCCTCAGTTTTCTTTACACAAAATAGGGTCAATGATGCACCCACCTCATGCAGATGTTGTGAGGGGTAAAGGAGAAAATGCAGGGGAGCGCTTTGCAAAGCTCCCTGGGAGTGACAGGTGTGACTGTTTTCGTGGTGGCTCAACACTTCTGGGTGTTGGGCTCCAGGTGTGGATCCTGGAGCAGCAGAACCAGGTGCTGGGGACCAAGTGGGAGCTGCTGCAGCAGCTGGACCTGAACAACTGTAAGAACAACCTGGGGGCTTCCCTGGTGGCGCAGTGGTTGAGAGTCCGCCTGCCGATGCAGGGGACACGGGTTCGTGCCCCAGTCCAGGAAGATCCCACATGCCGCGGAGAGGATAGGCCCGTGAGCCATGGCCGCTAGGCCTGCGCATCCGGAGCCTGTGCTCCTCAATGGGAGAGGCCACATCAGTGAGAGGCCCGCGTCCCGCCAAAAAAAAAACCAAAACAAGAACAACCTGGAGCCCATCCTCGAGGGCTGCACCAGCAACCTGCGCAAGCAGCTGGAGACGCTGTCCGGGGGCCGGATGAGTCTGGACTCGGACCTGAGGAATGTGTGGGATGTGGTGGAGGACTACAAGAAGAGGTGAGCTGGGAGGGGACCCCCAGTAGCTACATGACTGTCCCTGTCCCTTTTGAGTTTGTTAAGCAGGAGTGGGCAGCTACCCCAGCTTAACATTTTTGGAGGTGGAGGGAGGCAGTGTTCCTTGTCATCCCAAGCAGAATCACCCCCAAGAAAAAGGAAACTTGCTCTCCTCCTCCAGCCTGGCACTTAGGACGATGTGAGATTTCCTACAGGACATTCATGCCACACGCTCCTTCCTCATTTTTTAAAATTAATTTATTTATTTTATATTTATTTTTGGCTGTATTGGGTCTTCGTTTCTGTGCGAGGGCTTTCTCCAGTTGCGGAGAGTGAGGGCCAGTCTTCATCGCGGTGCGCGGGCCTCTCACTGCCACGGCCTCTCCCGTTGCGGAGCACAGGCTCCAGACGCGCAGGCTCAGTAGTTCTGGCTCATGGGCCCAGCCGCTCAGCGGCATGTGGGATCTTCCCGGACCGGGGCACGAACCCGTGTCCCCTGCACTGGCAGGCGGATTCCTAAGCACTGCGCCACCAGAGAAGCCCTCCTTCCTCATTTTTGAAGCTGGATCTTCAATAATCTTCCAAAATTGGTGATCACATCTCCTCCTCCAGGAAGGCTTCCTTGCCTGGCTGGCCCTACTGGCCCTGGACTCTGCAGCCCTGCAGCATCTGTGCCCTTGCCCAGGGTCTTCCCTGGGCAAACGAGGGTTCTCAGTGAGACATATTAACTGACAGAGCACTGGCATGCCTGCAGGTATGAGGAAGAAATCGACAGGCGGACAGCAGCAGAGAATGAGTTTGTGCTTCTCAGAAAGGTGAGGGGTAGGCAGGTCTTGGATCTGGGGCTGGCCTGGGACCTGGAGGAGCTGAGTCTGCCAGTGTGCTCTGCTTTCAAAGAAAGTGAACTGATTCAGAAATAGCGAGGGGAAGGCAGGGGAAAACCGCGATGGAAGAGTATCCAGAGAAGGGAATAAAACCGGCAGAGAGGATGATGGCATTCTTGAGTGTTTAATGGGGTCGGGGTTTGTCCACAGTGAAGAACAGTGGAGGGTGACACACAGGGGCTCTCCCTGCAGTTGCGGGCCTGGCTAGGATGTCACAGTGATGACTGACAGCAGCCTCGATGGGTTCCCTTCCTTAGAGGGGCACCCCATCCCTACTGCCGAGGGAGCCCATTCTCAGGATGGGGCAGGGCTGGGCCTTTTGCTCCTTCCTCCCCTTTCCCACGAACCTCCCAAAGAGAAGAGGTGGCTATTTCCCCATGCAGGGGACCCAGCCTGGGGTGTGTGTTGCCTTCTGGTCTGCACTGGCAGTGATTTGGGGATGGCTGGGATATCTTTCAGGACGTGGTTGCAGCTTATGCCAGTAAGGTGGAGCTGCAGTCCAAGGTGGACTCCAGGGACCAGGAGATCATGTTCTTCCAGTGTCTCTATGAAGCCGTAAGTCCGTCTCTTCATTCCACCCCTCCGAGGGCTGCCAGCGGGTAAAACTCTATTCTGGGGCCGGGAGGGGCACACAGGCCCCAGCTCTCAACCACTCATCTCCATTTCAGCCCTCAGAGGCTCCTCATCTCCTCTCTGGGTGGGAAGGAAATGGTCCTGGCCTTATCTCCATAGCAGCAGGACTCTGTCTGGGGCCTGGAGGGAACTCGCTTTGCCCAGAGAGCAACAGCCTTGGTTTGGAGCCTCTAAATTGGCATCACCAGGATTTGCTTACCTTGGGAGGGAGGTTGTTGGCCTCCATCAGTCAAGTCCTGAGACCATCACTGTTTCCCCTTCAAGGGATCGCTCAGATCCAGTCCCACATCAGTGACATGTCTGTCATCCTGTCCATGGACAACAACCGCGACCTGAACCTGGACAGCATCATTGATGAGGTTCGTGCCCAGTACGAGGAGATCACCCTGCAGAGCAAGGCTGAGGCCAAGGCGCTATAGCAGACCAAGGTGAGCTGGGCTGAGGCCGGCCCGGGGAGGGTGACCCCAGTAGGCATGAGGGCTGGGCCGGAATGTCTAGTTAAATGCCCAGCGTGGCCTGCCCCCATGACATCACCAACCCCAAGCCACCATGTACTCCCACGACACGCTCATCACCCCCATCCATGGCTCCGCCCTTTGGGTCCCCAGTTCCAGGAACAGCAGCTGGCAGCTGGCCAGCATGGGGACGACCTCAAAAACACCAAGAATGAGATCTCAGAGCTCACCCGGCTCATCCAGAGGATCCGCTCAGAGATTGAGAATGTGAAGAAGCAGGTGAGGTGGCTGGTTGCCTTTGCATGGGGTGGACAGGCACAGTTGGAGGGGGATGAGTGGGCCGAGAGTGTCAGCCTCCCAAATCTCTGCCCAGGGGAGGAAAGGGACCAAAGAGGTGACTGTGTCAAACCCTTAGAACAGGTGTCCCTGGGGCATCTCATCTGCAACTCGCCCCAAGGACCCCTGATTTGAAGACCCCTCCCCTAGGAAGACTTCTCTCACCCGACAGGGTGGGGTAGGACCACATCCCTCTGCCCCTCTTGCCCTGATATCAATGTGCTCTCCTGGCACTTGTGTCTCCCCTGTACTTGTCAGGCTTCTGTAATTGCCAGACACCTGCATGTCCCTTCTTCCACTGGACCAGAGGGAGGCAGAGAGCTGGCTACTTTGCTCCTGTTGTTTGCCCAGCGTCTAGTACAGTGCCTGGCACAGAGTAGCTGCTTAATAAACATTTGTTGATTCAGGGATTGAGGAGAAGGGGGTTCAGAGAGCACCCCTTCAAATCTGTGGATATCTATTAAGGCCTTACTCGGAGTACTGCTCCTGGGAACATAGGGAGCAGTCTCAGTTCTAGTAGGTGGGGAGACAAGATTCTCATATACATTAACAATAGCAGCATCTCCTGTCATTTTATCACACTGAATCCTTCCAAAGACCCTGTGAGGCAAGCCTTACCTGTTGTTACAGATGAGGAAACGGGTTCAGAGAGGTTAAGAGTGTTGCACTGCGGTAAGTGGTGGAGTTGTGATCTGAACCAAGGTCTCCTGACTCCTGGTCCAGTCCTCTTTCCACTCTCCCATGGGTTTTAACACTTAGTAGCTCTGGGACATTGGGCAAGTTACTTGTCTGCACTGCACAGGATGTTGTGAGGACTGGATGAGTCAAGTTATATAAAAGCCGTGTGTAGGGCTGAGCACAGTGCCGGGCATATGGTAAGCATTTGGGAAATTGTTTGTCCTGGGGTATCTCCTTCCCCATTCCCTCATCTGTGACTCCATGCACCTGAGCAGCCACTGTTGTGGTACCTGCAATACCATATTCCAGTGATCTGTCCTCCTAGACTTTAAACAACTCAAGAGCAGAAGGCTGAGCTTACTCTTACTCATTTTGTATCCTCAGAGCAGGGTGGCCAAATAAATGACTTTGAAAGGTACTCAGTGGCACTGAATTAGCCATCAACTCAGGGGGGCAGGATGCACTATTTTTCATCACCACCAGTGTCTAAACAGAGTGGAGATAAAGCTAAGAAAGGACTTGCCGACCCCAGAAGGGGCTCCAACTAGAAGAGGAACAGGGAGTCTGAAGGGTGGAGGTGGGCATCTCTGCTCCAGAATCTCAAAGAATGAGTGGGACTTGGATGTGGATGATTCCAGTGAGCACTTCCAGTTTCCAACCTCTGTAATTCCCCATTTAGGCTTCCAACCTGGAGACGGCCATCGTTGTTGCTAAGCAGCGTGGGGACAACACCCTGAAGGATGCCTGGGCCAAGCTGGATGAGCTCCTCCAAAGACAAGCTGGCCAGGATGATGCACGAGTACCAGGGACTCATGAGCCTGAAGCTAGCCCTGGACATGGAGATTGCCACCTACCGCAAGCTGCTGGAGAGCAAGGAGTGCCGGTGAGGGAGCGATGCTCTGGCAGGAAGGCCACAGGGGTTTGGGAAGGACCAAAGGAGAAAGCCTAACACATCTTAATCCAGAAGAGATGAATTCTTGGGGAAAGAAGGGGTGGTGATGCTAAGAATAATAATAGAATTAATAATACTACACAGACACGAGTGCTTACTTCATACCAGGCACTGTGCTACGTTGATTGGTTCATTCAGTCCTCACCACTTCCCTGCCTGTACCTGGGTACACTACCCAACCACCCCCCCAAAAAAAACATTACTCTGTTAGGCCTTCTTGTTCTCTCTTCCTTAATTGTCCAGGTAAAAGATGAGCTTGTGAGTGCTGTCCCAGGGCAGCCACTCCAGCATCACCAATGCCCTTGGGAGAAGGAAAGCCTCGATGCCTGGGAGGCTGACCCTTGGGAGGTGTGCATGCCATCCCCACAAGTACTCCTCATGAGAGCTACTGTTTGATGGATTTTTGCCTGGTTATCCCAAAGATTCAGGGGTGGCCCCCATAGCTTCTGGAGCTCTGCTTGCGCCAAAGGAGCCCTGATATTTCCATAGGTGCCTACTGAGTTCAGAAACCCACATTAGGCCAGTGGGGGCACTAGCTTTGAGGTTAATAACTTGTGGGTTGAATGACTGTTTGTTCTTATTTTATTTCTCCCCTAACAGGATGTCATGAGAATTTCCCTCCCCTGTCAGCATCTGTAAGTACTTGTGTTCTTGGACCTAGAATTGTAGAATGTGTGGACTTGAAAGGGCCTTAGTTATACCGTGTGTGTGGAGATGAAGAATCTAAGGACCAGAGAGGGGAAAACTTTGCCTGAGATCACACAGCCAGATGGCAGGGCATGTCCAGCAATCAGGCCTTCTGACTCCCAGCCCAGCACTCCTTCCTTTTTATCATTCTGTCTCCCTGTTCTGAGGGCAGCTAGGAAGGTTATCACCATGGTGATGGGGAACCAAAGGACACAGTGCAGGAAGGTGAGTATGGGTGTGTGTGAGGCCTGGGGAGCCAGGTTGCAAGTTATGATGAGACCTGGGCTGGGGCATTGGTAAATGGGGGACCTCGGAGGTCAAGCTGAAAGTGTTAGATCTCTGGATTTCTCATCAGGGCTAAGAGTTAAATCATAGCTTCCAAAAGATGCCATCTGGAGGACAGACGGTAGAGGTTGGAAGCTGGGAAGTTTAGAAAAAAGACTAATAGAAGAGGCAGAGTGTTCAGAATGACAGGTGGGTCCATTGGTACCTGGACCAAAGAGGTGGACCTCTGAAAGTTAAGAATCAGCTAGATTGGATGTAAGCTGGGCAAGTCAAGGGCAACGCATGGAGGAAGCTGTCTCTGAGATATTTTCCCCAGTGGGGACGGGGTTGGCTGTGACTGGGTCCCCCACGAAACCCATTGTTCCAAGAAGAGCCCTACCTGTCCTGGGGAAAGGCGGCCTCGTCCGGTCCCACTCCCAGCTGTGCTTGTGGGGTGTTGACCCTGCTCTCCCCCTGCAGCCACCATTAGCAGCACCAGCGTCAGCAGTGGCTATGGCTTCTGGCCCAACTCGGTCAGCGGAGGCTATGTGGTCAATGGCAGCAGCTGCATCTCTGAAGTGTGCAGCATCCGTAGCAGGGAGGGCCAGAACCAGAGCAGCACCACTGACTACAAGGATGCCCTGGGGAAGGGCTCCAGCCCGAGTGCCCCCTCCAAGAAAGCCAGTCCATAGAGAGGGCTGTCCTCCCGCCACCTCTTCGTCCTAGCTCTGGCTCCCACGTGCAATCTCCCTAGCCTGCTCTCAGCCCCACTCCCACCCTGCTGGCCCTGCTTTTGTACCTCCAGTGCTGGACTTGGCCACCCACCTGTGTCATCCTGAACCTGGACAGGTGTGGATGACTAAGCCTGGTGAAATTCGTCCCCGCACATGCTTGGGGTTTGCCTCTTTGGCTGTGGTCCCCGAGCCATGCCACCAGCTCCCAGTCTTCGATCCTCTGCACAGCCTCTGGCTCAGTCACTAATTACTCTCTCTGGCCCCGTGGGTCTCAGACTGAGGCCCCCCCCTCACACTGGGGCCTTTGTCCCAGCTCCTACTAACTACCTGTGGTAGGAGTGGCTCTGTGTTCAGGAAAAGGCAAATGAAAGACAAAGGACTAAGCGAGGCCATCCCCGCCCCTCCCTGGCTGGCTCATGACTCATTCTGAGTGGACCAAGTACAACTCAGGGTCTCTTTCTTCATTCTCCTGCACGCACAAGCAGGGAAGAGGAGGCCTGTTCGTTTCTCCTTTCTTCTTAAAGGCCCTCCCTCTGCATCCTCAATAAACAGCAATGATCTGATGCCTTGGCCTCTTGAGTAGTTAAGGTGTGCACAAGGACCTCAGTCCAGATGCTCATGTGAGCAGACACCACAAACCCACACGGACACACTACACCACTGCATATCGCCTGTGCAGCCTGTATTTCCAGGTTAATCTTCTCTGTAGAGCAGAAAAAGAAGACGTTCTCAGATCACACATAGCAGAGGGGCTGGAAGCACTTCTGGGGCTGCAGGGAGGTGAAGCGCGGAGAGTTTGGGAAGAGGGCAGGAGAAGGCGTGGGGAGAAGAAAGGAAACCATAGAGAGGGGGTGTGTACAGCCTGGTTTGTTGTTTTCAACAAAAGTGTTATATGTGACCACTGGCAGAAACGGTCCTGCTCCTGACAGGGGTCCTGGCCTCTTCTGGAGAACTGGATCTTTCCTAGAGGGAAGGTAGGGGCTTGGTGGACAGGTATCTGCCTTTGTTCAGCCTGTTCCTCACTCTCACCGTCCTGGCCTTCCGGGGGGGGCGTGTCTCCAAGGAAGGGTGAAGCTGGTGGGAACCACACATGCTGGCCCCACTGTTAGAAAATCTAAGATAGGGAACCAGAGTTCTGCGAACCTGAGCCTGGACTGAGGGGGAGTGAGATGGGGGAGGGGCAGACTGTGAAATTTAGTGACTATGCAGTTGGTACCTCTCCAGACACCTGTTCACCCTGGAACTACTGTTGGGGTGGCCAGTCCTGCCCTGTGGTGAGGAGGGCTGGAAGGAGGAGAGATGGACAGATTCTCCAGTGACCAGCAAGAGCAAGCAAAACTCAGCTGGGAAGTCTTTGGGAGTCCAAAGGGTTTGCAGAGATGGAGGTGGAGGGATTGGAGGATGGGATGGAAGGGCTGCGCTGAAGGATTGAACCTGAGAGTAGTGGTTGGGGCTTAAGACAAGGCTGCAGGGCCAGGCTTGAGCAACCCACTCCAGGAGGCGACCATCAGTTGCCCTCAACCAGGAAGTCAACACCACCATTCAGTAGGTGTCGGTAGAGGAGGGCAAGCAGATCAAGACTCAGAAGCAAGTTTTGCTTCCCCGGTTGACAGGGTGAGGCCAGTGTCTGTCCTAACCTGTACACAAACACTAACCTCTACCCTAACACGTAAACTAACCAAAACCCGTTGTCGTACCCTAAGCTGAACCCTAAACCATACCCATTCCCTAACCCTAAACCTAATCCTAACCCTTACACTAACCCGAAACCTAATCCTAACCTGTACACTAACACTAACCCATACCCTACCACGTGCCCTAACCCTAACCCGTTGTTGCACTCTAACCTGTACCCTAAACCGTACCCGTTCCCTAACGCTAACCCTAAACCTAACCTTAACTGTAAACCTTACCCTAAACTGTACCCTATTCCTAATGCGTACACTAACACTAACCCGTACCCTAACACGTACCCTAACCCTAACCCGTTGTCGTACACTAACCTGTACCCTAAACCATACCCATTCCTAATCCTAACACTAATCCTAACCCTAACACTTACCCTAACACGTACCCTAATCCTAACCTGTATAATGAAACTAACCCATACCCTAACACGTACCCTAACCTTAACCCGTTGTCATACACTAACCTGTACCCTAAACGTACCCATTCCCTAAACCTAACCCTAACTCTAAACGTAACACATACCCTAACCCGTACACTAATCCTAACCTGTACACTAACACTAAACTGTACCCTAACACGTACCTTAAACAAAAATTGTTGTCGTACGCTAAACTGTACCCTAAAACATACACGTTCCAAAACACTAACCCTAAATTTAATCCTTACCCTAACCTGTACCCTAATCCTAACCTGTACACTAACACAAAATCATACCCTAACGTATACTCTAACATTATTCAGTTGACGTACACTAACCTGTACCCTAAACCGTAACCGTTGCCTAACCCTAACCTTAACCCTAACCCTAAATTTAACCCTAACCTGTAACCTAATCCTAACCCATACATTAACACTAACCTGTACCATAACACGTAACCTAACCATAACCCATTGTCGTACCCTAGCCTGTACCCTAAAAAGTACCCGTTACCTAACTGTAAGCCTAACACTAACCCTAACCCTTACTCTAAACAATACCCTAATCCTAACACGTACATTAGCACTAACATGAACCCTAACACATACTCTAACACTAACCCATGGTCATACATTAACATGTACCCTAAACAGTACCCGTTCCCTAACCCTAACCCTAACCCTAACACTTACCCTAAACCAGACACTAATCCTAACCCGTACACTAACACTAATCCGTACCCTAACACGTATCCTAAACCTAACTCGCTGTCGTACACTAAACTGTACCCTAAACCATACCCATTCCTAATACTAACACTAATCCTAACCGTAACACTTACCCTAAACTGTACCTTAATCCTAACCCGTATAATAACACTAACCTGTACACTAACACATACCCTAACCTTAACCCGCTGTCATACCCTAACCTGTACCCTAAAGCGTTCCCACTCCCTAACCTAATCCTAACTCTAACCCTAAAACTGACCCTTACCGTACAATAAAGCAAAAATGTACACTAACACTAATCGGTAACCTAACAGGTACCCTAAACCTAATTCATTGTCGTACACTAACCTGTACCCTAAATCGTACCCGTACCCTAACCATAACCATAACCCTAACCCTAATCCTAACACGTACCTGAAGCCTTACCCTAACCCGTACCCTAATCCTAACCCGTACACTAACACTAAACCATACCCTAACACGTACACTCACCCTAAACCGTTGTCGTACCATAACCTGTACTCTAAATCATACCAGTTCCCTAATCCAAAGCCTAACCCTAACCATAACCCTAACCCTTATACGAAGCCTTACCCTAACCTGTACCCGAATGCTAACCCGTACACTAACACTATCTCTTACCCTAAAATGAACGCTAACCCTAAAATGTTGTGGTACCCTAACCTGTACCCTGAACCGTACCCGTTCCCTAACCGTAACCATAACCCTAACACTAACACTTACCTGAAGCCTTACCCTAACCTGTAACCTAATCCTAAACCGAACACTAACACTAACCCATACCCTAACACATATGCTAAACCTAAACCATTGTCGTACCCTAACCTGTACCCTGAAGCGTACCCGTTACCTAACCCCAACCTTAACCCTTACCCTAACACTAACCCGAACACTAACCCTATCCCATACACTAACATCAACCCATACCCTGACACGTACGCTAAACCTAAACCATTGTAATACACTAACCTGTGCAACAAACTGTACCCTTTCCCTAAACCTAACCCTAACCCTAACCATAACCCTAACACTTACCTGAAGCCTTACCATAAAACGTTGCCGAATCCTAACCTGTATGCTAACAGTAACCCGTACCCTATCAGGTACGCTCACCCTAAACCGTTGTCGTACCCTAACCTGTACCCTAAACCGTCCCTGTCCCCTAACCCTAACGCTAATCCTAACCCTTACCAGAAGCCTTACCCAAACCTGTCACCAAATCCTAACCCATACGCTAACACTAACCCTTACCCTAACACGTACGCTAACCAGAAACTGTTGTCGTACCCTAACCTGTACTCTAAACCATCCCAGTCCCCTTACCCTAAACCTAACACTAACCCTTACCCGAAGCCTTACCCGAACCCGTCGCCTAAACCTAACCCTTACGCTAACACTAACCAGTACCCTAACACGTACCCTCACCGTAAACGTTGTCGTACCCTAACCTGAAACCTAAACTGTTCCCGTCCCCTAACTCTAACCCTAACCCTAACCCTAACCCTAACACTAACACTTACCTGAAGCCTTACCCTAACCCGACCCATAATCCTAACCCGAACACTGACACTAACCGTAACATGTACGCTCACCCTAAAACGTTGTCGTACCATAACCAGTACCCTAAACAGTCCCCATACCCTAACTCTACCCCTAAGTCTAACCCTAATGCTAACACTTACCCGAAGCCTTACCCTAACCTGTCCCCTAATCCTAACCCGTACGCTAACACTAACCAGTGCCCTCACACGTACGCTCACCTTAAACAGTTGTCGTACCCTAACCTGTACCCTAAACCATCCCCGTCCCCTAAACCTAACCTTAACCCTAACCCTAACCCTTACCCGAAGCCTTACCCTAACCCGTCGCCTAATCCTAACCCGTACGCTAACACTAACCCGTGCCCTCACACGTACGCTCACCCTAAAGAGTTGTCGTACCCTAACCTGTCCCCTAAACCGTCCCCGTCCCCATCCCCGTCCCCTAACCCTAACCCTAATCCTAACCCTTACCCAAAGCCTTACCCTAACCCGTCCCCTAATCCTAACCAGTACGCTAACACTAACCCATGCCCTCACACGTACGCTCACCCTAAACCTTTGTCGTACCCTAACCTGTCCCCTAAACCGTCCCCATCCGCTAACCCTAACCCTAACCCTAACCCTATCCCTAACCCTTACCCAAAGCCTTACCCTAACCCGTCCCCTAATCCTAAACCATACGCTAACACTAACCCGTCCCCTCACACGTACACTCACCCTAAACCGTTGTCGTACCCTAAACCTAACCCTAACCCTAACCCTAACCGTCATCGTCCCCTAAACCTAACACTAACCCTAACCCTAACCCTTACCCGAAGCCTTATCCTAACCCGTCCCTAATCCTAACCCGTACGCTTACACTAACCTGTGCTCTCACACGTACGCTCACACTAAATCGTTGTCGTACCCTAACCTGTCCCCTAAACCATCCCCATCCCCTAACCCTAACCCTAACACTAACCTAACCCTATACCTAACCCGAAGCCTTACCCTAACCCGTCCCCTAATCCTAACCAGTACGCTAACACTAAACCGTGCCCTCACACGTAAGCTCACCCTAAACCGTTGTCGTATCCTAACGTATCCCCTAAACCGTCCCCGTCCCCTAACCCTAACCCTAACCCTAA